>NW_019252115.1:0-1254 GCF_002742605.1 Olea europaea var. sylvestris | reverse complement strand
CCAAAACGGTCGCTACATTTTCAAAAAGTTCTTATGGGCCCAAAACGGACACCGTGTGCAAAAGTTACGCTCAATTCTTCGTATGTCAACTCTTCAAGCGTTCTAAATATTCAAGCGCTCATTCCTTCGAAAAATGGCCAAAATCACTCGTACGTCACGAAGAAGTTGTGAGTTCAATCCAAAACGGTCGCTACATTTCCAAAAAGCACTTATGGGTCCAAAACGGACACCGTGTGCAAAAGTTACGCTCAATTCTTCGTACGCCGACAATCCAATCGTTCCAAATATGCAAGTGCTCATTCTTTCGAAAAATGGTTGACCTCTCCCATAAGTCATGACGAAGTGGTGAGTTCAATTCAAAACGGTCGCTACATTTCCAAAAAGTTCTTATGGGCCCGAAACGGACACCTTGTGCAAAAGTTACGCTTAATTCTTCGTCCGCCGACTCTCCAAGCGTTCTCAATATACAAGGGCTCATTCCTTCGAAAAATGACTTAACTCCCCCATACGTCACGACGTAGTGGTGAGTTCAATCCAAAACGGTCGCTACATTTCCAAAAAGTTCTTATGGGCCCAAAACGGACACCGTGTGCAAAAGTTACGCTCAATTCTTTGTCCGCTGACTCTCCAACCATTCTACATATGCAAGTGCTCAATCTTTTGAAAATTGGCCAAAATCCCTCGTACGTCATGACGAAGTGGTGAGTTCAATCCAAAACGATCGTTACATTTCCAAAAAGTTCTTATGGGCCCGTAACGGACACCGTGTACAAAAGTTACGCACAATTCTTCGTCCACCGACTCTCCAAGCGTTCTCAATATACAAGCACTCATTCCTTCGAAAAATGGATTAACTCCCCCATACGTCATGATGAAGTGGTGAGTTCAATCCAAAACGGTCGCTACATTTCCAAAAAGTTCTTATGGGCCCAAAACGGACACCGTGTGCAAAAGTTGCAATCAATTCTTCGTCCGTCGACTCTCCAAGCGTTTTAAATATGCAAGTGCTTATTCTTTCGAAAAATGGCCAAAATCCCTAGTACGTCATGATGAAGTGGTGAGTTCCATCCAAAACGGTCGCTACAATTCCAAAAAGTTCTTATGGGCCCAGAACGGACACCGTGTGCAAAAGTTACGCGCAATTCTTCGTCCGCCGACTATCCAAGCGTTATAAATATGCAAGTGCTTATTCTTTCGAAAAATGGCCAAAATCCCTCGTACGTCACGACGAAGTGGTGAGTTCAATCCAAAACG
>NW_019252114.1:0-1254 GCF_002742605.1 Olea europaea var. sylvestris | reverse complement strand
AAGTTTATATTGCCCTCAATGAAATAATTCTTTTTATATTGCAATATATATCACGTTCTTTTAAACTATTTTCACCTTATATTTATCTATTCTGATATTCAACATATAGGTTCACTCTATGATCTAATATATTGGATAATCTGCAACATATTATTCATATTTTTTATTAGCCCCTGTTTGATTAACATTAAATTACATTACATTACATTTCATTTTTCTCTCTCCTATTTTCAACCATACAATCTTCTATAAAATAATATTACACGTAAATCGAAAACTTTACTTTCTTTTTCAACCACTCATTTTTCTAAAAAATACTATTCCCCCCATTACCATTTTCAGGTAATGGGGGCCAAACAGGGGCTAAGTATATTATATTCTTCAAAAGATACATCTGTATTTTTTAATTGAGAAATAATATTTTTTATTTCTTTTAACATACTTTCTAATAGATTATTTAATCCTTCAGTTGTATATCATGACATTAAATCATACAAATAATCCCTACGATTCTTTAAGATCTCGAAAAAATTCGTTCTAATTTTAGCAAAAATTAATAGTCTTACCTTAGTTTTTATCTGAATTTTTATTCTTAGAATTAAGTAACTTTCGAGCTCTGAATATGTAATTTGCTTCCTTCAATGGCCTCTTACCTTCACGAAATTTTTACTATTTCAGTTTCTTGCTCTCACTATATTAATTCCAAAAAATAAATCTCTAGATTTTGATTAAAAAAAAACTCTCTTTTTGTTAAAATAAGAAAGAATCTTTCTATTAAATCTTTCAAGAATCTATGGGAAAAAAGATTTAGAAACTCATATTGATATCAAAATACTGAAATTTTATTTCTATAAAGATTTATACAAGATTTCTATTTGGTACAAAAGAATTTCCAGAAAAACTGATTTTTCAAACTGAGGATGGTCTGAGAGTAGCTATTGATTACAATTTGAGATTTTTTAGATATCTCCATCATTTCCTAATGCCTCTATTTATACATACATATGAAACTCTTATTATTGATCTATTTACATCATTACATACATCAGCCATATCAAAAGGCACACTTGCCTTTCTATCATTTTCCTTCTCGGGCCTACATCTTCACATGGAGCTCCTGCCTTTTACAAAAGAGACTATTATTGTCCTCTTTTCAAATACATTTTTATTAAAGGAGCTCTATTATTATCCTCTTTTCTTTATTTCTTGACATGCAACTGGGACAATCTCTTAGTTGGTAAGATTTTTTGATAG
>NW_019252113.1:0-1254 GCF_002742605.1 Olea europaea var. sylvestris | reverse complement strand
TTTTTTATCTAATTAAAGTTAGAAAATAATTTAACCAACGGTTAGATAGTAGTCCTCGTGGAAATGATATTTGAACTCTTAAGTCCAGTTTATTACTTGTTACAATTTGTACACTTGCACGATATAAAATTGACAACAAGATTTTGGCAATGTTGCCAAAGATTATTTTTATTTAGTATTGGTTTAAATTATTTTATGATTTTATTTGAATTTTTTTCCTTTTTCTTTTTTAGTTGATCTACTTGTTTTTCTTTGTTTCATTGACGGGAAACGAAAAGAAGCAACAGAGCAGCAAAAATATATAATGATTGATTCTAAATTAGATGATGATGATATGCTTTTTGGAGAATGTCTCTTCAGACAACAACTTACAAAGTGGGGATATAGTCAAACTATCGTATTTGATAAGGATGACTTGCCAAAAGGATTAAATATAAAATCTAATATTTATGAAAAAGATTAGACTGATAAGTACATTGCATTATACTAAAAATTACTTCTTATGGACAACTCTCCAGATATAATAAAGAGAGTTATCTTTGATGATCCATATGGAAGAGAAGATGACAATGATATAGTTATGGGGGATATCATCATGCAAAAATATAAAATGATTGAGGATCAAATAATTCTGAATGAGCCAAGTAACATACCAATGGTGGATCTCTTCATCATTCAACATGAGAAATCAACAAATAAAGAAGAATAACATGTGAAAATCAAGGATTAATCATGAAGGAGCTAAACGAATTAGTGGCATTGAAAGAAGATGAGATATTAGCATGCAAACCTCCAATTTCATTGATTTTGTGATTAAAGCCAATGAGAAGATCAAAGAATTCTTATTTGAGTTTGAATCAAGTAATTAGGGCAAGTTATACCATATTCAAGTTGAAAAAGTAACATTTTGGAGTATGAACGATGTGTGGTACAAAGACAATCTATGCAAGCTAAACATGACCTCTAAAACTCCAATCAAAATTTCATGAAAACTCATTTCCCAAAGTCGAGCTTGAGACTTTAAATTAAGAACTAATGAGAGGCAACCCATTTTTTTAACATTAAACTTTTGACTTTTTTAATACATTATATATATAATTTAGGATTTCATTTTAAACATCGGCATATTTTTTTTCAGTTTTTCTAAAAAAAAAAATGCATTGACCACAATCAACCACGGGTTTGATCTGATTTTTTTTTTCTTCACTTTCTTCTTTTCTTTTCATAAAACTGAAAAATAGTGTGTGTGTGTGT
>NW_019252112.1:0-1254 GCF_002742605.1 Olea europaea var. sylvestris | reverse complement strand
ATATCGACTATGCACCTCACTATGATTTTTTTTGAGTAGATTCAATGACTAAATTCAATAGGAATTTTTATGATTGGGTTTAAGGTTTATCTCCTAGGAAAAAGATAGCAGTACAACATGTGAGAGGACTGTAAAAGTTGATGTCTAACTTGCAGATCACTTTTGTTATCTCCCATTATGATTTCGTCCCAACAAAAAATGTTTCATTAATGGTGAACTTGAGATTTCTCTCCAACTTGTTTTGGGCCTACATAAGTTCACATTATAGGGCACACACTATTTCTATTTTCCTTTCTTTTTTTTCTTTTTTTTCTTTTTTTTTTTTTTTTAAAGAAACCCAAAAATATAAAAAAAATGAGAGAATATAAACAATAGGACTTTAGATGGATTCGATGTACAACAAAACAAAATGATAAAACAAGGAACAAAATGCTCAGTTTAAATCCAAATTTGAATAACAAAGTCGTCATATTTAATACCAGACAAATAAGAATTCAGAAGAACAAGACAGTGTTGGGAATTAGATTTGCACATAGAGACAATACCAGCCTTTGTATTTCAACAGATTAGGACTATGTTAAGCACTACCTCAATCCAGATTTATCTTACCTTCGAAGATTCTTTCTGGATTAATTCTCGAAAATATTCGACATTTGTCAGAGGGACAGAGTGTTAAGAAAAGGGTCTAAGGCAAAATTTTACTAATAACAAAGGGTTTTCTCCAAAGGATGCAATGTTAAAAAGCATATCAATATAGTTTCATAGGTTGCTTCACCATGACAAGGGTGTCAACCATGTGGGGAGAACTTTCGGTTCCAAGGATCAACTGCAGGCCTCGGGGAGGTTCATGATCTTTCTCCGAGCAATGACCTGGTTATATTGCTTCCTGATTAGTTCTTTTAAACTGATTAGCTGATGGACAGTAGATGATTAATATTAATCATAATAACACCTGTAAGAACAAGAGCTTCGAGTTCAAAAACTGCTTGCAATGTCCTGGTGTCAGCTAGGTTTTCAAGCAATATGTTGTTGAGGTCATGGCTGTAACATTTTTAGCTCCAAAATGAGAGAGGAGGAACCATTTAAGGAATCATGCACGTGATCAGTAAAATATATCAATGTCCAGGTGTCAGCTAGGTTTTCAAGTAATATGTTTTCGAGATCATTGCAGTAACATTTACCTCCATAATAAGAAAGGAGGAATCATGCATGTGATTAATAAAATATATAACTACACAATTTTTTACAAACATT
>NW_019252111.1:0-1254 GCF_002742605.1 Olea europaea var. sylvestris | reverse complement strand
TTTGGCTAAGGAAAAATACTATGAAATTTCAATTTTGACTTGTACATGCCATGTTACTTTATTAATATACATTAAAAAAAATAGATAAAATAACATCTTCTGAGTTCATTTTTACCGTCACCTTGTTTAGTAAGATAAATCAAAGAATTAGAAATAAAAAATAAAATAAAAAAAAAAGATTACACGTCCTGCATGATTTAAATAATATTATGGTTGTTGTGAAGTAGTTAAGCATATTAATCACGCCATTAAATTAGTCTAATTAATTTTGTGAAATGAGATAAGCCTATTAATTTTTTGAGTTGAGTGGGATAAACTAACCTCGGATGAATTAATTAATTATTGAATGCTTAATTTTGACTGACTTTGTTGATTTGAACTTCATTTTTATTATGCAGAAATTTTAATTACCTCTGATCCACGCGTGCTGTTCCAGAATGAATGATTTTTCTAATTTCTTTAGTTGTTGACTGTAAAATATACATGGCATTTTTAGATCAACTTAAAGGAGAATAACAGTATTGCTTGCTGGATTTTTGTTTATGAAAATAAGATTGTAGTATTGTTGGCAATTTTTGTAGTAGTATTACACAGAATTTATTCAGCTCAGCATTTTTTGTAGGCCTTTACCCCATTTATACAGGTCATTAGACTGGAGCTTGCTGTCTTTGTCGAATCAAGCTACAATGCCCGACTTAGATATATGCGCACCAACCCATTGGAGAGATTTGATCGATTGGAGAGTTTGGTGGTGGCATTAACATTATGATGCCTAGGCATGTCTTTTAGACTATCATGACTCTCTTTTGATTGACTGTTAGGGCGGTGCCGCCATCCAAGAAAGAACACCTTAGCAATCATCTAATGGTGATATTGTTTCCATATGACGTCTCGACGTTAAGCCGACTTATGAGGGTATGTCTTGTGGTTGACCTCTTGTGGTGACCTGTTGGGCTTTCCTCACAGATGAGCTTTTTTGACAATTTCAAAGTTAAACAACAAGTGTTATTTAGATCGGACAGCAACAAAAGTTTTTCATACTTTTGTGGTTGTCAATATTGTAAAGCTTGTTCGGCTTATTTTTTGGTATGATTAGTAATAAAATTATTATTTATGATTATTGATCAAAAAATGATAAATAATAAATAAATAAATAAAAGGATTTTTTGCTTAAAGATAAAATTGTTTCTTTTTGAACTGAAATTGTTTATTTTGAACAAAAACAAATAAATAATTTACAAAATTTCAAAAATA
>NW_019252110.1:0-1254 GCF_002742605.1 Olea europaea var. sylvestris | reverse complement strand
AAATCAGTCAAATTTTAGCCGATTCCGACACCGTCGCGAAAAATGACGAAATTGCCTCCGGCGCGATTTTTGTTTCCCATCAAGAAGTCAAATTTTAGCCGATTCCGACACCGTCGCGAAAAATGACGAAATTGCCCCCGGTGCGATTTTTGTTTCCGATGAATCAGTCAAATTTGAGCCCATTCCGACACCGTCGCGAAAAATGACGAAATTGCCCCCGACGCGATTTTTTGTTTCCGATCAATCAGTCAATTTTGAGCGCATTCCGACGCCGTCGCGAAAAATGACGAAATTGCTCCCGGCGCGATTTTTGTTTCCGATCAACCAGTCAAATTTTAGCCGATTCCGACACTGTCGCAAAAAATGACGAAATTGCCCTGGCGCGATTTTTGTTTCCCCTCAATCAGTCAAATTTTAGCCAATTCCGACACCGTCGCGAAAATTGATGAAATTGCCTCCGGCGCGATTTTTGTTTCCCATCAATAAGTCAAATTTTAGCCGATTCCGGCACCGTCGCGAAAAATGACGAAATTGCCCCCGACGCGATTTTTTGTTTCCGATCAATCAGTCAATTTTGAGCGCATTCCGACGCAGTCGCGAAAAATGACGAAATTGCCCCCGGCGCGATATTTGTTTCCGATCAATCAGTCAAATTTGAGCCCATTTCGACACCGTCGCGAAAAATGACGAAATTGCCCCCGACGCGATTTTTGTTTCCCATCCATCAGTCAAGTTTTAGCCGATTCCGACACCGTCGCGAAAAATGACGAAATTGCCCCCGGTGCAATTTTTGCTTCCGATCAATCAGTCAAATTTGGGCCAATTCCGACACAGTTGCGAAAAATGACGAAATTGCCCCCGGCGCGATTTTTGTTTCCCCTCAATCAGTCAAATTTTAGCTGATTCCGACACCGTCGCGAAAAATGACGAAATTGCCTCCAGCGCGATTTTTGTTTCCCATCAAATAGTCAAATTTTAGCCGATTCCGGCACCGTCGCGAAAAATGACGAAATTGACCCCGGCGCGATTTTTGTTTCCGATCAATCAGTCAAATTTGGGCCCATTCCGACACCGTCGCGAAAAAACGAAATTGGCCCCGGCGCGATTTTTGTTTCCCCTCAATCAGTCAAATTTTATCCGATTCCGACATCGTCGCGAAAAATGACGAAATTGCCCCCAGCGCGATTTTTGTTTCCCATCAATAAGTCAAAATTTAGCCGATTCCGGCACCGTCGCGAAAAATGACGAAATTGC
>NW_019252109.1:0-1254 GCF_002742605.1 Olea europaea var. sylvestris | reverse complement strand
GCCTCGGTCGATACGCTCCGTCCTAAGCTTTACAAAGTTTTAGCCATCTCTCAACACGTCGTCCCCTGTGGATCAGCGCATCGGTGGCAGACGAGCTCCTCACTCAACTTTACAAAGCTTAGGCGCACCTGACGCCGAGTCCCCTGTGGGTCATCGCCTCGATTGTTGCATTGACAATCTACCCACACATCGTCCAGCTCGTCAGCACCTCAACCTCGCATAAAATTTTCACTCACACAGTAGCGAGGATTTAGAGCATCTGCATATGATCCACGCTTCGGTCAACACCAAAAATTGACCCTCAAGTCTCACAGATCATGATCCCCATCCCGAGGCGCATATACCCGATCAGGAAGACAAGTCCACGCATGACATAATATTCATACCTGGACTTGGGGGACCACTGTTACGCCCCGAACTGAACCCACATCAGGCGAGGTATGGAACTCTCATACGAAGTGGTTCCACTTCGAAAAGTCCACCACCACGACAGCTGAGGTGTGGAACGCTCATATGAAGTGGTTTCGAAGTGGTCCCCCTAAGTGGTTCCAATTGAGATGATCTGCTATCACACTACAAGGCATACGTAATTCTGCAAAACTGACCAAAGCACCCTATCCCCCTGAATCCGAGGCGAAATGATCCCCGTGGACCTCGGCCTGAAGATCCGCCGTTGATTTCAGAATGAGATCTTTGTCAAGATCTTTTCTGCCCTAAAGGTTTAAAGTAATTTGACGTCTCCATGAGACTAGTTGATATGACCTATCAACTTTATGTCAACTCAACTCAGGAGAAGTAACTACTCGCCCACTCTACAAACGCCGCTGATTGACGCCTATGAGCAGATGCCTCATACCGTTCAGATGTATACACGTGTCTCACATCCAACGGCTCTCCTCACCTATAAATATCCAAAGCTTGGCAAGAGGCAAAGGTAATGAAACTCTTTCTACTTAGCACTCCATAGCAAGTAAACATATATTCTCCTCCCCACTATTTTGCACAACCCTAGTACCGCTCCAATCACCTGAGCCTAATTTGACCGTTGGAGTGCATACGACTGCCGCCACCCCTGCTAGTTCCGACCGTATGCATTTGACCGTGCATTGATTGTGCGCAGGGAGGAATACGTGGAGTGGCTACTGGTTGGCCACGTGGAAGGTCCAATTTTCGAGGTCAACAGTGACCAAAAAAAATATCTAAGCGCAAAAAATAGTCCCAAGTAATTAGGCCCGTAAGTACCCACCAATTTAA
>NW_019252108.1:0-1254 GCF_002742605.1 Olea europaea var. sylvestris | reverse complement strand
CGAAATTGGAGTCGGATCACCGACCCGGGATAATGGGATTTTAGCCAAATTCCCTCGTTTGGGCATCCGAATAATTAATTTCCTTATTAACTTTGTCAGGTTGAAGAAGTGGTGGACAGAAAATTAACAAAGCAAAACTGTACCAGGGTTAATTTTGTCATTTTTACCGACGGTGTCGGAATGGGCAGAATTTTGATAGGTTGATTGGAAACGGCTCGTGAAATTGGACTCAGGGTACAGACTCGGGATCAGGGGATTTTAGTCAAATTCCTTTGGTTGAGCCTTCGAATAATTAGTTTCCTTATTAATTATGTCGGATTGAAGATGTGCTGGGCAGAAAATTAACAAAGCAAAATCGTACCAGGGGCAATTTTGTCATTTGCCCCGACGGTGTCGAAATGGGCCAAAATTTGGCAGGTTGATTGGAAACGGTCTGCAAAATTGGACTTGGGGTACAGACCCAGGATCACGGGATTTTAGCGAAATTCCTTTGTTTGGGCCTCCGAATAATTAATTTCCTTATTAATTATGTCAGGTTGAAGAAGTGCTAGACAGAAAATTAACAAAGTAAAACCGCACCAGGGGCTATTTTGTCATTTTTCGCGACGTAGCTGGAATGGGCCAAAATTTGGCAGGTTGATTGGAAACGGCCCACGAAATTGGACTCGGGGCACGGACTTGGGATAACGGGATTTTAGCAAAATTCCTTTGATTGGGCCTCCGAATAATTAATTTCCTTGTTAACTATGTCAGGATGAATAAGTGTTGAACAAAAAATTAACAAAGCAAAACCGCACCAAGGACAATTTTGTCATTTGGCACGATGGCTTCGGAATGGGCCAAAATTTGGCAGGTTGATTGGAAACGGCCCTTGAAATTGGACTCGGGGCACAGACCCGGGATCACTAGATTTTAGCCAAACTCATTCGTTTGGGCCTCCGAATAATTAATTTCCATATTAATTATGCCAGGTTGAAGAAGTGTAGGACAGAAAATTAACAAAGATAAACCGCAGCAGGGGAAATATTGTTATTTGGCACGACGTTGTCGGAATTGGTCGAAATTTGGAAGGGTCACTGGAAATGGCCCCCAAAATTAGACTCGGAGCACAGACCCGGGATAACGGAATTTTAACCAAATTCATACATTTGGGCCTCCAAATAATTAATTTCCTTATTAATGATGTCAGGTTGAAGAAGTGTTGGACAAAAAATTAACAAAGGAAAACCACACCAGTGGCTATTTTGTTATTTT
>NW_019252107.1:0-1254 GCF_002742605.1 Olea europaea var. sylvestris | reverse complement strand
AAAATGACGAAATTGCCCCGGCGCGGTTTTTGTTTCCGACCTACCTGTCAAATTTTAGCCCATTCCGATACAATCGGGAAAAACGACGAAATTTCCCCCAGTGCGATTTTTAATTTCGATCAACCTGCCAAATTTAAGCCCTTCCGGACACAGTCGCGTAAAATGACGAAATTGCCACGGCGCGATTTTTATTTCCGATGAACCAGTTAAATTTTAGCACATTTCGACACAGTCGCGAAAAATGACGAAATTGTCTCGGCGCGATTTTTATTTCCGATCAACCTGCCAAATTGAAGCCCATTCCGACACAGTCGCGAAAAATGACGAAATTGCCCCGGCGCGGCTTTTGTTTCCGATCTACCTGTCGAATTTTAGCCCATTCGACACAGTCGCGAAAAATCACGAAATTGACCCAGCGCGATTTTTATTTCCGATCAACCTGCCAAATTTAACCCCATTCCGACACAGTCGCGAAAAATGACGAAATTGCCCTCGGCGCGATTTTTATTTCCGATCAACCTGCCAAATTGAAGCCCATTCCGACACAGTCGCGAAAAATGACGAAATTGCCCCGGCGCGGCTTTTGTTTCCGATCTACCTGTCGAATTTTAGCCCATTCGACACAGTCGCGAAAAATCACGAAATTGCCCCAGCGCGATTTTTATTTCCGATCAACCTGCCAAATTGAAGCCCATTCCGACACAGTCGCGAAAAATGACGAAATTGCCCCGGCGCGGCTTTTGTTTCCGATCTACCTGTCGAATTTTAGCCCATTCGACACAGTCGCGAAAAATCACGAAATTGCCCCAGCGCGATTTTTATTTCCGATCAACCTGCCAAATTGAAGCCCATTCCGACACAGTCGCGAAAAATGACGAAATTGCCCCGGCGCGGCTTTTGTTTCCGATCTACCTGTCGAATTTTAGCCCATTCTGACACAGTCGCGAAAAATGACGAAATTGCCCTCCGCGCGATTTTTTTTCCGATCAACCTGCCAAATTTAAGCCCATTCCGACACATTCTTGAAAAATGACGAAATTGCCCTCCGCGCGATTTTTATTTCTGATCGACCTGGCAAATTTAAGCCCATTCCGACACAGTCGCGAAAAATGATGAAATTGCCCCGGCGCGATTTTTATTTCCGATCAACCAGTCAAATTTTAGCCCGTTTCGACACAGTCGCGAAAAATGACAAAATTGCCCCGGCGCGATTTTTGTTTCCGATCAATCACTCAAATTTTGGCCCATTCCGAC
>NW_019252106.1:0-1254 GCF_002742605.1 Olea europaea var. sylvestris | reverse complement strand
TGTCTAGGAAGTCCTATAGTTTTAATTTGACTCTCCTAGTAGTATAATAGATATCCTCAACATAGTCTCTAAAGTGGTGACAATTTTTTTGATAGGAAAGTGGTGACAACTGTATACGGAAGGGAACTTTGGTCGCTCGCTCACCATCATGGTATCAATCAGAAGACTCGGTGTAGCTATAAGAGTTCATGTCAGAGTGGTGCATGGTATTGACAAAATAGAAGATTAATGCCAAGATAACATGAACTTCATTAAACAAATGCAAATTACGTCTTACCAAATGTACAAAATAAGATTAGAAACTCTAAAAGCCAGGTTAAAGTGATTCAACTTTTTTCTTTTAATCATTAAATTAAAATGATAGCCAGCAACAATCTGATTTTCATTTTTACTTCTTTTTTTTTTTATTTAAATTTTTAAAAACAATTAAATAACTAAAGAACAAGGATTTTTTATTTTTTATTTTTTAAATATCATTATTAATCTATGCAAGAATCATTCTTTAATTAAGTTGACAAGCCAACACACTTAAATAATGACTTTCAACATAACAAATGCTACCTCAAAGAGATGAGAGATAGAGAAGCAAACTAGTTGCAACCATCTTGTCCAAACTGGTATGCAGCACAAGAAAAACGGACTGATGTCACAAAGCTACTGGATTTCACAGTGGAGAAGGTGGTAGTGGCTGTCCCACAAATGTTAGTGGTGAAGCCGACAATAGAGAATAGAGCTTTCATGGTGGCAGTAGAACTAGATTAGATGGAGCAGTGTCTATTGGAGACGAATACAAAGATGCTTGTTGTGACAGGCGTAGTAGGAATGACGTCAGTGTGGTGGGTAAGGCTATGATCATATCAGGCTTAATGGTTTGGTGTGTGGTTCAATGGTCCAGTAGATGTTGGGCTTAGAATTGTGTATGGGTTGGTACTAATTGTTGAATGGTTTTGGGTCTGTGGCAAATATGTGTATGCAGGCTGAGATTTTGGTTATATTAAATGGGCTATATGGGATAAGGAGCTCGAAGGACTTGATTAGGACTCCAAAGAGTCCAATTGTTGGAAGTGAGCAACAATAGGGGCAGGCAGAGTATAAAAATAAAATAAAATAAAATAACTAATAACAATAAGAAATAGAACAAAGCAGGAAACAATTTTATTTATTTATTTACTTATTTATTTATTTATTTATTTATTTATTTATTATTATTATTATTATTATTATTATTATTATTATTATTATTATTATTATTAT
>NW_019252105.1:38104-47529 GCF_002742605.1 Olea europaea var. sylvestris | reverse complement strand
CCATCAAGATACTGAAACCATTGGATATTTCAGAATGGAAATAGGAACACATAGCGATGGACTTTGTGGTAGGTTTTTCAAGACCAGTAAAAGGTCACAATGTTATTTGGATAGTAGTTGATTGTTTGAAAAAGCCAATCCATTTTCTGTTAATCAAAGTAAATTCCAATATAGAACAACTCGTACATTTATATATTAGAGAGATAGTATGGAGCGCCAGACACCATTGTTTCAAATAGAGACCTGAGATTCACATAAAAATCTTGGAAAAGTTTGCAAGCAGCCATGGGGACGAAATTGAAGTTTAGTACTATTTATTATTCACAGACGCATGGACAATCAGAAAGAACCATTTCATGTTGAGGGTATATGTTTTGAATCTTGGCGGTAGTGGGGAGACATATCTTCCATTAGTCGAGTTTGCTTACAACAATAGTTTTACGCCACTATAGACGTGGTCCCATATGAAGTTTCTTATAGTAGAAAGTGCAGATCTCCTATCCATTGGGACGAGGTTGGAGAGAATAGAATTTTAGGTCCCAAAATCATTGAACAAATAATTGAAAATGTTGATAAGATTAGAGCAAGAATAAAAGCAATACAAGACTAATAGAAAAGTTATGCTGATAATAGAAGAAAGAATTTGGAATTTCAAGTGGAGACAAAATTTTTCTAAATGTAGCACTAATGAAAGGTGTATTGAGATTTGGTAAAAAAGGAAAGTTGAAACCCTGGTTCATTGTACCTTTCGAAATTCTTGGAATGTTTGGTAGTATGGCTTATCGACTTGCCTTATCATTTGAACTCACAGCAGCGCATAATGTGTTTCGTGTTTCGATGCTCAAAAAATATGTTCATGATTCCAATCATGTGGTAGGTTACCAAACTTTGAAGGTAGAAAAACACCTATCATATGAAGAGGTCTTTATTATATTTTTGGATAGAAAGGTACACAAATTAAGAAATAGAGAGGTTTCCTGGTTTGGGTTCAATGGCGAAAATCATACACTTGATGAGTGAACTTGGAAATAAGAAGAGGAGCTTAAAACCCAGTATCAAAAATCCTTTAATTAGTCGTGGTAAATTTTTTAGGACAAAAATTTTTGAAGGAAGGGAGATTGTAAAATCCAAAAAATAAAAAATTATGTAATAGGTTTTTTGTTTTTTTAGATAAGGTTGAAGGACTAAAGTGGAATATGTTTTAAATTCTAATAATTTTGGGTTAAATAATTGGATTTCGATAAAGCAATGACAAGTATATCAATATTGAGCTTATTGGATACCTCGTATTTAATCTTATATTTTAGGCTCGAGAAAAAGTTAATTCGGACTAGCAAATCCTAAGTTATTGAAATTTTAAAAAGTTGTCATTAAATATTATTTTATTATTTTTGTTTTTGACTTGTGATAGTATAGGCAACCATGTAGGTGTTGGGATTAAATTAAAGCATGTTGTTTTGTTTTACTTGGATGGAAGTTTTGTGTAATTTAGACTTCCACTTTCTATAGGACACTTATCCTGTATTTATCCATTTATGCAACCGATTTTCTCCATAGAAAAAGGTTAGAGAAACCACAACTAAGCAAATTTCTTTTACCATATAATATAATATTTTTTTAAACACGGCAACAGGCTGAAAATAAAGTTGCAACATGATTCTAGTTTGGCCTCTCCAAAAATTTATTTGATCTGACAAGGAAAGATAGCGGATGCCGTTGATTTTATCTCGTTTAAATTATTTTTTATGTTATTAAACTTTTATACTAATGAAAGTTAAAGATATGATATGTATGTTATGACCATTCGATACCAACGATATTGTATTTATTGAGCTTTTACTGGTTTCTAAATATATGATAACGGTATGATATTTTTGACACGTTTTAAATCTTTTATTTGGGAATGCACCATTATTCATGTCCTACTAAGTATTCCCATATACGTACCCTTTTTCCCTACTCCTCATAGGTTAGAACGGGTTGTTAGTTTGCGAACGATAAGGTGTGGTCATGATGCTAAGATATTTGGAATTAATATATTAAATTCGGTGTACAGTGAGTGTAGATTTTATTTTTAGTATTTATTTTAGTTATATTATTATGTAGATTAGGGCTAGGCGCGGTCCAATTGGGTTCGGTTCGGTTCTAAAAAGAATTAATTTGGTTCCCGAGTTTAATTTCTATAATATTTATAAAACTACATTAATTCAACCAATAATATGTTTAATCTTAGCTCTTACAAAATAATGTAGTCCAATCTTGCATGTATTTTGCATCTTTCTTTGCTTAGTTCTTTGTAGACTTGATTGTTACAATCACAAGAAGAGAAAGATAGCGAACTCACAATAATTAAGAGAGACGCTGTCAAGCTTCAATTCGATTTCCTCAAAACAGTAGAAAATGCACTATGGTAGAATAACATATTTGGGTAAAATTTAGGACAATTTGATTAAGTTGATGTTGGATTGAAAATTAGAAATAGAAAAATCATTTTAAAAACAATTAGAGAGATTTGGTTCTTATTTATTTCTTTGGTTCTTGATCTAGAATCGAACCGAGCCCATCACTTCTCGATTTAGATACCCATTTGGGTGTTTAACTTAATTAGAATCACTCAATTCGGTTCGAATATGTTCAGGTCTGATTTGGTCGGTTCGGTTCAAGAGTTTTGCCCAAACCTAATGTGGATTGTGTTATTTAGGTTTTGGAACATGTTTTATTGGGTTATGTTTTATTTAATATTGGCTGATCAAAAGTTCATGTTGGGATATTTTATATGTTTATTTAGTTACGAAATAAATAAGAAATGGCACAGGAAAACCCTCGTTTTTTTAATTATTAAAGAATATGGAATTATTCTATGTAATCGTGAGTAAACTATCGTTACATAATTTTATATTTATTGCATGCCATGCTTTTCTTAAAGTCTAAATGAAACTTTTAATAATGATTTAAATAAAAAAAATTGGGTCGTTACAATACATCCTAAGTAAAAGCATTATAGTTAGATGAGTATTGCTATCTCAAATATTAAGCGCTGAAAAATTCAAAATATCTAGCATTTGCATTTTATAAGAAACAATTTGGAGTTGACATATTACTCATGGAATGGACTATAAGTCTGGGTATATGATATATAAGTAGAAATGATATTTTTCTATAGTTGAATGATGGCCAATGCTAATTGTGGTGTTTACAATTTAAATGTAGAAATGAAGCCCAAAAATAACGAAGCTCAAGGCCCATAAGAGAGGACTCAATTCAAGTGGATTTGAGCCAGCCCATTTAGAAGAAAATAAATTGGAATGAGGGGAGCAAATAAGTGGAAGACCCTCGGCTGTGAAGAAATCCCGAATTGGAAGCACATTTACACCGCCTTTAGTATTTTCACCATATCTCCCTCATCCGATGCTGTATTCAATTGATTCAAGAGGTCTTGGAAATCTAACTTAATGTGCTACAATTTTCCTGAAGTAGAGATTTTGAAATTCCCACATTTTCCAAGTGAAAAATGGCCCACAATCCAAGGCTGAAAATCTGCCAAATTGATGAGGCGAATTCGGGATTGATTTTTTGTTTCCTTGTGAAGATGGCTTGAAAGAGGGCAAGGATAAAGAGTTGTTGGGGGGGGGGGGGGGGGGGGAATGCAGATTTTTTCAATCAAGGAGGCTGGAAAGCAAACGGGATCGATTCTTTTTCTTCTTTTTGGCTATCAAGAGGAGGAAGCTACTTGAAGAAAATTTCAGACCAGATCTACTGATTTTTTTCCCTCTGCCAATCTCTTTCAGGTCATCAATATGTTAAACTTTTTTTATTAAGTTTTTTTTTCCCAATTTTAGCATGAATCAATTTCTATCTTCTAGAGTTTGAGATGTAGCCTAATTATAATTATCTGAATCTTCCTTTACTTAAATTTAGGGTATTTGTTCCGATTGTTGAGTATTTCATTCTGGATTTAATGCTTGTGAATGACTGATCACCGTTCACTTGAGTTGGGATTCAATTTGAGACAGAGAAGTAATAATTGTTTCAACCTATGTTTGAGATACCACAGGGATTCTGTAGGATAGAGATATCTATGGACTTGTGTAATCTTTATAAGTTTTATCTTTGTTCCTAATGAATGTTGACAGGTTTAGAATTTTTATAGAGATGTAGAAAATTTCCTTGTTGAGATTTTTCCTTAATGCTTGAGAAAGATTAATGAATAAATTAGAAAGACTCGATTATCAACAATAAGGATCACTTACAATTAATTCAACTAGGATATTCACCTATGAGTAGTTATGGTGAATCAAAAACTCTAGAATTTTATGGGGCGTTCCCTTTGTCATTTTCTAGCCGTTTTCTGTTTTTAGTTTTCGAAAATGCCCAAAACGTGTTTGGTACATCATTTTTGAAAATGCATTTCCGAAAACAAGGAAAAACTTATAACTGAAAATGGAAAATGGTTTTTTTTTCATTTTGGATGTTTTTAGTTGAAAATGCTCAAAACACTCAAAACGCGCTATACAAGAGCTATAGTACATTCCTATTCAAAGAACAGAAAGTTGCCCTCTTCTCACGCCCTCTCCTCTCTCACTTCACTCGACGCCATCGACGTCGTCTCCAAGAAGTCCACACGACGACATCCTCCGTCCAGCAACATCCTCCACTCCGACGAGGTCCTCAATCTGAGCAGGTACTTAATCTTACTTGCTGCTTTCTTGGAAACCCATTTCTATTTTTGTATTTTAGGGCATCTTCTTCTTCCTTTTACATTTTCTTGATTTTGCTGGGTTTTATTGGTAATAATCTAATTTGAATAAAAACATGGATGCTATATAATGAGTGTTGGTTATTTTAGGGAAACTTGCGTGATTTGAGATTAGAAATCATGACCTAGATCTGTAAATAGATGGGAAAATTGAGTTCTTCAATTACAGCTTCTGATTAGATGAATTTGGAATAGAGTTTTGAAGTGTTCTTCAATTACATCATAGAAATCATGACCCCATCTCTTTTTGCCACTTCATCATTTGATCAGGATGTTAAGTTGTGGGATTTGAGACAGAAACCATATCAGCCTTGTTATACTGCTTCAAGCTCTCGAGGGAATGTGATGGTTTGCTTTTCTCCAGATGATCATTATCTTCTTGTTTCAGTAATTGACAATGAGGTAGCTTTTTGGTGAATGTATCATTCTGGACAGAACCAGCATTAGTTTTTTCTATAGCTTATCACTTGAAATTATGATTATCATTGTCAATTGAATGTTTGGGTGAAGAAAAGGAGGAACTCATGCATATCTGCCTTTCCTTTTTGTTTTGGCTATATTAATATTGCTTTGCAAAATAGAAGGGAAAAAAATAATAAAAATCTATCTTAGTTCTTTAGATCATTTACTTGTACTAAAGATAAAATCTCTTGGATTTTTTATGTTTTTGTATGTATGGAATAATTTATAAAATATTGTTTCGTATCTCTAGTAACGTGGAAAATGTCTATTGCCCATTATTAGATAATCCATTCAAGATTCATGCTTTTCATCAAATGCATAACACGTACACAATTTTTCATAGGCGGCAATAAGACTAGAACCCCAAGACCTCTCTATTGTGCTACCTTGTTCAAACCTAATCTAATCTGCTTGTGGAGCTTCCATCCTAATGACATTAATTTAGACTGATCTCCCAAAAGAAAGTCTAATTAACATGATTATATCTCTGACCTATTGAATATATTATGTATAGGGATGTCTACTATATCAAGTTTGGTTCCATATGTGAGTGACAATGATTCGGATGACGATGATTTTTTATTTACCGATGATTTTGATGTGGCTATTGAAGATATGATGACACTTCATTATTTTCTTGTCCAAGAAAGAAGTATTACGGATACGACACCTTGTAGAACATCATTGCTTACTGAAGGATGTACGTGCTTGAAATTTTGAATGGACATCCAACCGTATGTCATGATATCTTTCGTATGCAGAAACATGTTTTTATGAATTTTTGTGATATCTTGAAAGAGAAAGGATTATTGAGAGATGGAAAAAAGGTGAGTGTTGAAGAGGGTGTTGCTATGTTTCTGATGATTATAGGGCACACAACACGATATAGAGTCATTGTATCATACAATATCAAAATGGTTTAAATGAGTTGTAAGGGCTGTTTTTTCATTCGGCACGGAGCCCAACAAACCAAGATGTCGTACATGAGCATCTCTTGCAGAAATATCCTCACTTTACACAATAAACTCTCATTTGTTATCACATTATAGGATTGCATAGAAGCAATAGATGGAACCCATGTTTAAGCTTGGACACCTGCATCGAAACAAACATCTTTTCGTGGAAGGAAAACTAATATAACACAAAACGTGATGTTGATATGTGATTTTGATATGAAATTCGTATTTGTATATTCTGGATGGGAAGATACCGCTAATGATTCTCGAGTATTCATTGATGTAGTTACAAAAGCATCAAACAACTTTCCAATGCCACGAGGAGGTAGATTCTAATAATCAAAAGAAGTCGTCAAATATTTTTACAATATTTCAGTCTTAAATTATAATTCTTTTACAGATCAATTTTATCTTGTTGACTTTGGCTATCCAAATATGCCCGGATTTCTTGCTCCTTATCGAGGTTGAAGATATCATTTATGTGATTTTAGAGGACGAGGAAGACCGTGTGGAAAGGAAGAGCTATTCAACTATAGACACTCATTGTGTCGAAACATTATTGAACGTTGCATTAGAGTATTAAAGGCAAGATCTCCCATTTTGAAGTTAATGACCAATTATCCACTTAGTAAACAGAGACACATTCCTACTGCATGTTGCACAATACATAACTTCGTTCGTCAGGAGGACGCTTTGGAT
Organism: Olea europaea var. sylvestris; assembly: GCF_002742605.1. Taxonomy (NCBI): domain Eukaryota; kingdom Viridiplantae; phylum Streptophyta; class Magnoliopsida; order Lamiales; family Oleaceae; genus Olea; species Olea europaea. Next base: position 40,656 of record NW_019252105.1, on the reverse strand, counting down.
AGACTTTTTGCTCAATATTCATCAGACAATATGATATTTGAAGATGTGTCGGAATTGTGTGAAGATCGAGAAGTCATACAATTTGATGCTAGTCAAACATCTCAAATGGGACAAGTTAGAGATCACATTGCTACACAACTGTGGAATGCCTACTCAACGACTCATACATGATTCCATAGATTTATTTAACTTGTTTAAATTCTAACTTTTTTTTTTTGCCGTCCGTATTTAAGCTTGCAAACTTAGTTTACGTGCTATTATATACTTGTTGCAGTCTCACCATTCATAATCACATTTTATAATTCTCAATCCAGATCATTTATTATTTAAAATCCCCAACATTTTTCAATTTTCATTTTTTTTATAAAAATTTGGAAGAACTATTATTTCATTTTTTTTACTGAATAATCAAATGAAATGAATAAATGTCATAAAACAATTTCTAAAAAAAATTTATTTATTATTTTATATTTGTAGCAAGAAAAAATAGTAAATTATTATGTTTTACTAAATAATCAAATTAATTAAACAAATGTCATAAAACAATTTCTAAAAATTTTAAACCAAACGTATTTTATAATTTTCTGTTTTGAGAAATCGTTTTTAAAAATGACAAACCAGACAAGTCTTCTATAATTCAAAAACATTCCTTCAAAACAGAAAACGCAAATGCAAACCAACCGCCCCCTTTTTTCTTGATTTTTACTTGTTTGTTCGATTCTTGTTTGTTTAATCTTTCTAGTTAAATAATTCATTTACATTCATATTGTCAAATAGATCGTCATTTAATAAATTTTGGTACTTATTTATTATTTTTCATTCCTCGTGGGACGATACTCTTGCTCATTCACTTTATTACTTGTTACGACTCGTGCACTTGCAAATTCAACCAATAGTATATCCAATACTAATGAAGGGAGGTAACATATTCAGCAATAACAATTTTGAGTTTATGAGCATTTGCGTTTTACAAGAAACAATTTGGAGTTATTTATGACATAGCCATTAACATGACGTTGGTTTCGGTTCAAATGGAAATATTTAGTGCAAAAGTGATTACTCAAGGAACAGAAATAAAAAAATTAGATATGTTTCGTTATGCTATAATTTGGCCACTTTAGCATGTTAGGTTTAGGTTAAATACAATGCAACAAATACTTTTTAATGAACGAGTACACAACTTTTTATGAAATGCCTTGAAAGAAATTACTTCTTAAGTCATTCAAACAAACTTTTAGCCCGCAAAATTATTTATCTATACTATGTAGTACATGATAAAGACTTCCAGAAACGTGAAGAAATAGTCAAATAATGCTGAGAAAAAAAGTACAAGTTGAAACACCATATGCATTGTTAGCTTTGTAGAGTATTGGCAACTTTTTAGACAAATGGATTAATGTCAAAGAGTTGTAAAAGTCAAGAAATCTTTTGGAGTTGGTAGTCTAGTCCTTGAAGGAGGCCAAGATGTCCAAGAACATCATATATGATCAAGGGAATCCAAATAGAAGTCTAAAGAGTGTCAAAGAGCCGCACAAGTTATATTCTGAATTCTCAGTCATAATTTGCAATGCATTTTTCACATAGACAAGATTGTAATTTGGATGAGGCTACATAGAAAAATTTTAGCCCTTTGAATTAGCTTTCCAAGTATTTTGAATCACCTTAATTGGATATCAGGAGCGAAAGTTATGATGAAAATATTAATGGCTGGTCAGTTGCCACTCGCATGTCTCTAGCTCCTCGGTCGAACGACAGTGTTACATGAAAAATCCTAATTCGCATTTTTGAAGAGTTTTACATGGCTCAAACTACCTAAACACCTTCAACTATAAATACCAAAGCCCTAGCATGAATTTTGAATGGTTGTTCATTGTACCTCTCATTGATAATACATTCATATAATCTTTTGAAGATCCAAGAACATATTCAATCTTTGATTCAATCCATTCTTTCTTGAGATCATACAACCACTGATCTGGGAAAAAGATCAAGGTTCCAGAATTCAAAACACCAACTTCTTTCGTACAACAAGGTACTTTCTCAATTGGAATTTCAGAAGCTACTGTAGATTGAGGAATGTTGGACTACAAGTGTAGGAAGAAGAACAAGAATTGGTGATTATTGGGTATCCACTTGGAAGAGACAATTGTAGAAGCTCGGGAAGCTAGTGGAGTCAGCTTATGTTGAAGATTAAAGGAAGTGAATTGGAAAGTCTAGTGGAATTAGCTAGGCAGCATTTAACTACAAGGCTCATTGTCTATAGTGAAGGTAACTGGTTTGATCTCGAAATTTTTACCCAGTTTGGTATCTCCATCAACAATTACTGTGTTCTTTACTGTTTTCGTAATACAAACTGCGGTATTCAAACATAGAAAAATTGACTTGTATGCTTAATCATCTAGAAACTATTAAAAAGTGACTTCTTGCTTTTAATAGTATAATTCCAGAAGTAAGGTCAAACTAAATCGGCTAAGTAAGAACTTTCAATTGTTATCAGAGTCTAAATTTGTATCCTGACCTTAATTTTTCTAGATGAGTAGTCTATTGACTAC
>NW_019252105.1:22698-37497 GCF_002742605.1 Olea europaea var. sylvestris | reverse complement strand
AGTGAAAAAGATAACCTCATGATAAAATGTATGAAGAAAGTATTAAGATTCTAACCAAGAACAAAGCCCTGTGTACTGAGGTCAAGGAACTTGAACTTAAAAAAGAAAAACTTATAGCTGACCATCAAGAATCTACCTCAACCTGAGTGAATTGAAATCGATGAATGAATCTTTAAATACTTAGGTTTCGAATCTCACTAGTGAGCTTGAAAAGTCCTCTAGGAAAGTCAGTGAGCTGAATGCTGAGAATGAGACTTCAAAAATTCAAGTTATAAGTGATCTAGAGTATTTGAAGCCTCAACTTCTTGCCTTGTTTAGTGGTTCATTAAAGTTAGATAACATCCTAGGATTGAGCAAGCTGAGTGGTAATAAGGGAGGTCTAAGATATAGGGAGAAAGATTATAATGCTGATAGTACTTCCAAGCCACTTTTTTTCCCTGCAACTAACCAGCCTAAACATGTGCCTAATCCGAAACCTAAGAGTAAGGAATTTGTATGACAATGGCCAACTAGATTGCGTGGGACCCATCGACCTAGGAATAGATGTCAATGATCACACAACTTTTGTTCTAGGTTTATCCCTACATGTTTTCACTATGATGAGTTAGGACACATACACACTAGATGTCATTAATTTATGAACAAACATAGAAACAAGAGTTCAAATAAGAATAAAAATCAAGATTTTGTTGTTTGGATTGGATTTCTTACTAATCAAGTAAATCAATCGACCAAGTTAGTGACACAGTTGTCTGAGAATCGTTCTCCTACTAAGCAAGTTTGGATGAAGAAGAATGGTATACAAAACTATGATGTAGATCACGGTGCTCATAAAGGTAAGAGCACTCGTACACCTAATTGATTAGGTAAGTTTGGTGTATGCTTGTGCTTTATCATCGTGTGTCATTAATTTATGCATGCATCACATTTGTTTGTTTGCCTTTTAGGTAGTTATTTCGTGCATATGCATCTTTATTCTGTATGCATTGGCGCATGCACATTTTTATTTTGTTTTGTGTGTTTAACTTTCTCTTTATTTTATCTGTGGCACATTCATGTCTTTAAAGTAAAATTTTAAAAAATAAAAAAATAAAAAAAGATGAAAATTTTTACTACAACATGATAAAAGTCTTCAACTTGTGTGTTGTGATCATATATGGGCATAATTGATGAGCTGGAGCATATTTTCCAATACTTGCTTAGGTTTTTATGGAGTATTGAGTATAGGTGCATGTCTTCATGTACCTTCTGCACTGTATACACTATGATTTTGTAAGTGGGACTTCATCGCGTATGTGAGATTAAGGATGACATTCACATGTTAGTAAGGTGAATTTGAATATGAATTGACAAAATTTATTAGACATAAGCTCAAGTATATCCTTCGATTATATTTAAAAAAAAAAAAAAACTCAATATCTTATGCTCTTTTTTGGAGCCTATTTGACTTGAGCAATTAGGCATACGGGATGTCTCAAACTTAGTGCCTATGGTCAACTAACTTAGGATAATCGGCCTAAAGCTCGCTCTATATATATATATATATATATGAGCTTTAAAAATATTGAAAAATATGAAAAACATATAAATGCTCAAAGTCAGGAGGAGAAAAGAAAAAGAAAAATATATATGCAATATGAGCTTCATTTAAAGATTCTAATATGCTCTAAATGGGTTGACTTTCATAAGTAGAAGAATAAAATTATTGGCCGTGATGTTAGCATGTCCTTTCTCATAAAATTAAAATTTGGAGTCCTGCTTATGATAAATTAGTCACACTTTACACACACGAGTCACTTGTACAATTTACTCCTTCTTAACTTAAATTGAGTATGTGGAAAAGTTTACTGATATTTAATTATACTTGTACATACGATCAACTACATTTTGAGTTGCTATATATTGATGTTCAACTCGATTTTGATATAATTCCCTTTATCAATTGTGACAAAAGGGGAGAGAATATATATCATTTGCAGTAAGGAAGAGATTGATTAATTGCATAGCTGTTGCTTGAATTTTGATATTTTGTAATATCAATGTTTCAGTTGGTATTTTGATTGACATTAGTATTACTTCTCATTCTAGCATGCTTAATTATAATTATGTGCTTGAATTGTTATTTCCTGTATCACATGCTTTTGTACTAGATATTTGAGCTTTTTGATTCCAGAAAACAAGTATAACAAGTAATGCAAGAAACAGAGCTTGGATAGATTGGATTTTTTTCCTTTTACTATCTTGATTTTATTATATCTTACAAAATGCCAAAGTGAGAGATTGTTAAGCTTCTAGTATATTGGCAATTCTTTAGACAAATTGATTAATGTAAAAGAGTTGTAAAATTCAAGAAATCTTTTGAAGTTGGTAGTATAGTTCTTGAAGGAGGCAAAGATGTGCAAGAAGATAACATATGATTAAGGAAATGCAATTAAAAGTCTAAAGGGTGTCAAAGATACGTACAAATTATGTTCCAAATTCTTAATCGTAACTTCCAATGCACTTTTCACATAGAAAACATTGGATTTTGGACAAGGCTATTTCTAAAAAAATTGTACCCTTTAAGTTATCTTTCTAACATGTTTTAAATCACTTTTATTGGATATCAATAGAAAAAGTTATGATGAAAATACTGACAACTGCTCAGCTATTGTTCGCCTGCCGCTAACGCCTCCTCGAGCGGCAGTGTTATGTGGAAAACCCTAAATCGCATTTTTGAAGAGTTTTACACTGTCCAAACTACCTAAACAACTTCAATTATAAATACCTAAGGCCTAACACGAATTTTAGGTGGTTGTTCATTGTGCCTCTCATTGATAATATGTTCATATCATCTCGTGAAGATCCAAGAACACATTAAATCCTTGATTGAATCCATTCTTTCTTGAAATGATACTACAACAGTTTGGAAAAAAAAAACATCAAGGTTTCAAAATTCAAAACACTCAATTTCTTTGTACGATAAGAATGTACTTTCTCAATTGGAACTTCATAAGCTGCTAAAGATTAAGGGAGGTTGGACTTTAAGAGCAGGAAAAGGAACAAAAATTGGTGATTCTTGGATATCCATTTGGAAGAGACAATTGTAGAAAATTGGGAAACTGGTGCAATCAGCTGATCTTGGAGATTACAAGAAGTAAATCGAAAAGTCTAGTGGAGTTGGCTAGGCAGCATCTAATTGTAAGGTTCATTGTCTATAGTGGAGGTAACTGGTTTGGTCTTGGAGTTTTTATCCAGTTGGGTTTCTCCGTCAACAATTATTGGGTTCTTTACTGCTTTCGTTTTACAAACTACGGTATTCAAACATAGGAAAATTGACTTGTATGCTTAATCATCTAGAAATCGTTAAAAATTGACTTGTTGCTATTAATAAAATAATTCCACACATAAGGTCAAACTAAATTGGCTATGTAAGAACTTTTATGCATGTTTCCCTGGGTGCTCTAATCTCTTATATTATTAGCTGTTCATTCCACTGCAACTCATTACTATATGTGACTACAAGGTAATTCTTCTCATGGTTTCTACTTCTCTGAAGTTTGATGTTCGGACCATATATTGTTGGGAACTTATTTAATTTGCTAGGTGGGTCGATATGTGTAATTTATTGTGTATAATGTTATCTCAAAGTTGACCTCAAAATTGAAGTGATTTGATAAAGAATTAAGTAGTTAGGTTTAGCACATCTAAATAAAGTATCATCCGAATTATATGCATAGGGATAGATTCCTTTAGAATTGTATTTTATGATGGGCAAAATACATATAGAAATTATACATAGAGTTATGGTCCTTAATCATATGTAACTTCTCATTTTTTGTATCATCCCATCAACGGAAGAATATGAGATAAAAGCATATTGAAGAGGAAGATACAAAAACTCATATAATCAAGAACAAACAATCTACAGTGAAGAATTAAAAAGAATGAATACAAGAATCAAGACTATATATCAAAACCCAAAATCAAGATCAAGAACTCAAAAACCAAAAGAGCCAATAATCAAGATTCAGGATCCGAAATCAAGATCCAGTATTAAAGAAACATTTCCAATGAATTAAGGTATGTTCCATTTTTAGTAATTCTCTTGGTGATTTGACAAGAAAGATCTTGACAATAAAGTAATTAGCTTATCAAGTTTTGAAATTTAGAGTTCCATAAAAATTTTAATAGATATGTGCGGCACTCAGGCTAAGAAACTGCATGTAATACTTTCCTACCAGGGCCTGAATTGCCCCATTAGTAAGGATATAGAGCGTTAAACTGATGCATTAGTAAGGCCTGATGCAACCTATAGTGTCTTGATTGATACTCGTGAAAGTCTGGAAGTACTGCAGAATCTTACCTTGCTTCTACTCAGATTGATGCATTCTCTTTATTGTCTTAATGTGTGGTGCGTGGTCTTATGGTGGCAGAATTCTACTGCATTCATCCATTATTGGCGGAGATAAAATTTCCACTTAGATTTATTTGAGAGTTGTAACTACTTAAACATTAATTTTTTATTGTCAAAACAGTGGTCGTAAATTTCCACCAACTCAAAATTTATCTACACATCTTGCCAAACTCTAATAAAGGGGGAGATTATTTGATCAGACGTCAAAATTCATTCAATAGCAATGCTCATAAACTCAAAATTTAATATTAACAATAAATTTTCTCCGGTTTCTAAGCTTCACGCACAGTTCGAAAGCAGCAAAAGATTTTTCCTATCCATAAAATTATTCAATAATCACATGCTGTGTATATGCATGTTGGAAAATCAACGAAGGAGCTCACATAAATTACAAACCGAAGAATCAATAGGAACTGAATTGCAAACTGCAGAGGCCTTTGTGCATATATTCTCTATCTTCACTGGATTGAGAAAGATCAGAATGCCAATAAAACCCTGGAAATATATTCTGTCATACAGAAAAAGTGCAAAAAGTAAGATACAAAAGGTACATTTGTCTAACTTTTCTCTTGCTACACAACCAAATTTTCTTTCTGATTTTTTGAGTTAGTGTAGTTGAATTCAATTTCAAAGGAAGAACAATAGCTATAAAGAGGCTGGTCCTTGCAGATTTTGAGCCAGAGTTTGTTGATAAATGACAACTGCCATCTTCAAACAATGAAACTCAGTATCAAGTACTAATTGAACGCCTAAAACTCCTCACAATGATCATCTAAAAAAACAGAGCAACGATACGAACAACAAACCTTTGTAACCTAATACTTGAAGAACACAATGAGCCCAAGAATTCAAATGTGGAATCAAGAATCAAGTAGAGAAATTTGATAGAAATAATCTGTGTTTTGAATATTTGACATGGCACAAAGAATTTTAAGGAGAGACGAAATGGTTGTTGGTGAAATTCTAGAGCGGGTCATGGTTTTAAAAAAATCGTTCGGGGGCAGGCCATGGGTTTTGGGAGAGTTTTTAATTGGAGATTTTATAAGCCAAATCGAAACAGCTTTGGGAACGATTCCCAATTTTTCATGTTGAGCAGGTTGGGTTGGTCTAATTTTTAAAACATTGGTTAACACTGGTTTATAATTTTGTATGTACTTGGAACAAATGAAGCAAATAGAGGTAACATCTAAATCCACTCCGGTATGGTCAAAAGGAGTCAACCATGGTGGAGATTGTTGAGGGTGATATGCTTAACCCCTTTTTGGGCCTTCACATGTGGGTTCAACTTGTGGCCCAACGATCGAATAAAGTTGGAAGCTTGACTTGGCTGCTTCATCACTGTGTGTACTCGTACATTGGTTATGCAACTTTGGTTAAATGATGTTAAAGGCTAAGATTAGGGCCGGTTATGTGATTTTCAGGGCTTGTGGTGAATTTCGTAAATTAGGCCATCAAAGTCAACGTTAATACAAAATTTAATAGTGTATTATGCAACCAATTATTAACTTAAAACTAAATAATAAAACAACAAACAAAATATATTATAAAAATGTTTGTATTATAAAATGACAAAACCAACAATATTTCAAAAAATTAGTTAAACAATCTCAATCATAACAGATAATTACAAAATATTCCAATCATCTCACAATTAAAGTTTCAATATAGTTACCACGTGCGCATGTGCAATTGATCCTATAATAACCAATCATATAAGCCACCAGGTCGCAATTGATCCTACGATAACCAATCACTACCTAAGGGAGTAGTCGTCGTCGCCATCGTCAGTTTGGTTGGAGCACAGAGGCGAGATGCGACTGCGATGTAGAGCTCCAACATCAAATTGTTGAATTTGGAAGTTGAAACACACAAAAAATATTTTTATTAATTTTTGACAAACACGCCTTACTAAAAATAATTTCACTCTAAGCAAAACTACAAAACAAAACTTAAATGATAAACCATAAATCATAACTCATAAATAATTTATCATAAAACATATTCACAATTCTCATTTCTCAATCATCACTCTTAAAACATAAATCATAACTCATAACTCATAATCAAAATATAAATAAAAAATAAAAAATGAATTATGTGTTGATCAGTTAATGTGAAGTGTGAACAAAGATCACAAAAGTAACTAAGAACACAGAACAAAAATCGAAAAAAAAAGAGAGAAGAGAGGCGCTTACAGACACAGTTAGAGTCACAGACCGAAAATTGGAATTTGGAAAGGTAAAGTTGGTGTTGGCATCGGCGTCGACGATGACTCATCTCCTGTCGGCAGAAGCAATGGCCAGCAAGTCTGAGTCGTCAGCAGGCAAATCACTGACAGCAGGGAGAAGAACTGAAGGGTTTGCTACGATNCATTACTCTTGTACACTTTGATTGTGCTAATAGATTTTAAGCGTTAACTACATTACTGTGAATGCTCAACATAGTGAGTAAGCTTTTTGGCTAAACATCCGAGCCTTAGATCATCTCCCTCCCCGCACCAAAATTTACACAATTTTGCACCAAATCTTACACCAAAATAAAAATCATCTTCAACCCATTACACCGAAAGTTACACCAAATGAATAGTGTTTAGTCATTTTCTTCATTTCTTTTATTTTTAACAATTTATATAGCCGAAAAATTATCTATTTATTTGATTTACTACTACATAAATTACTACATACATAATTATATTTCGTTTACAAAAATATGAAAATATTTAACATATTTTTAAAATGTAGTACAATTGATAAAAATGCCACAACTAAGAAAATATGAAATCATATTATAATCATGTATGTTTAATTTTAAAACTTTTTGAGTACTTCTATATAATTCGTTTATCTATTATGATTACGTGGTTAAAGTTTATTACAAATGATGATGATGATGATGATGATTATTATTATTATTATTATTATTATTATTAACTATTTAATTATGAATTAAAGTTTATGTATGATGTAAAATGACACAAATACTCTTCATATCAACTTGGTCATACATGAATGTTGCAAACAAAATGGTGCAAGATTTGGTGTTGGGTTGGAGTGGTATTTTTGGTGAAAAATGGTGAAATTTGGTGGGAAATGGTGGAATGATTTATGGGTTGGAGTTGCCCTTAAGACAAAAAATCTTAGAGCCTATTTGAGAGTGTTTTTTTGACCGTTATTTCACTATATAAGTTGTCATATTTGACTTTTTCTCTTACAGGTGGACCCCACTTTTCTTCTAATAGTCAAAAAATCAATTCTCAAAATCATTCCCAAACAGGCTCTTAGTATTTTTTACTTTTTGTCAAAATTTTATTTTAATTTTTCAACAAAGACACCACTAGATGGATTATTGCTTTAATATTTGCGAGAGAATCTATTTGATTTGATTTGTTTTTTTTATTATTATTTCATTCCATTATTAAGATATCGATTTAATATTTCGTCATTGACATTACAATTAACATAACTGCATGTACATATAATTTGGAAAAGTACATTGAACCGATAAAAGGAACACCACAACTACGGGCAGCGTAGTTGCAGAGTAGAGATAGACTTAGCGTAGCCACCAGGTACACCGGTCGTCCCTTGATCTGGCGTCGCAGAAGTTTATTTTTATCACCTCCGCCAGCAGGTGGACGTCCGCGGCCGGTTGTCGTGGCTTTAGGATAATCCGGCAGAGTGGACATGTTCTGTGTCCATATCCTACCCACCTATCTAAGCAAACCCTGTGATAAAGATGGTGGCATCTCAGCTCTCTAACCTCATCCCCTTCATCAATTCTGCATAGGCAAACAGCACACTCTACTGATGAATCCCCACACTCTGCATTACTATTATTTTCATAACTCATTACGTTAAGGTCATCAGCATAGTCTGGTAATTCGATTCCACGAGGCTGAAAGAAGGATTGGTGAAGAAGGATATCCCATGCCCACTTCAGCTGGGATGAAATAAGAATTATGTATTTCAATACAACTGACTTCATCCTATGCGTAAAGATAATAGTTTCTTGGGACACTTCTGCTGTAGCTTGTTTTGAAAGGGAAGGGGTGAAGCGGGTGCAGTATTGCTTCTCTATGGCACCTGTGGGATGTGCATTTGGCCATTTAGGTATATATAGGCATTTTTGAGAGAGAGAGAGAATATGTGGCAATAATTGTAAATATTAAGATATAAAATACAAAATTCCGTTGAACAAAAATTTTGGCCGTTCAAAAAAGGCGTATAGTAGGTTATGATAGAATGGATATTTTATTTTGTATGGTGGGTGGCTGTCATTGTGTAATATGGTATAATTTGTACTATTTAGCCTTTGTTTGAATTTCATTATTTTTAAATTATATTTTTCTCTCTTTTTTTTTTTTTTTTAACTACACATTCTTCAATTAAAATAATATCAAATACGTATAGTAGGTTATGATAGCACGAATATTTTATTTTGTATGGTGGGTGGCTGTCATTGTGTAATACGGTAGACGACATCTTATGATTTGTACTATTTAGCCTCTGTTTGAATTTCGTCGTTTTTAAATGATATTTTTCTCCTTTTTTTTATAATTAATCTACCATTTCAGAATACATTCTTAAACAAAAAGGGGCTCAAACAGGCAATTAGTAAAACATGGCGTCGCAAAGAACATAGAAGAAACAAAGGAAAAGGCATGGAACAAATGACATGGCATGAGGAAAATTTTATCACAGCCAAGGCTGGTCGACGTGAAATTAAAAATTGCACTAGACGTCCTCACTCTATTTCATTCTGCACCTTTTTTCTTCAAACTTTTATTTCTTGGCATTATTATCCTGAGTTTTCGTTTTCTGGTGCACATTATAATGTGACCTGGAAATGCAGATTAAGTTTCGAAAAATGCTCTACATCATGAAGTGCTGATGATCATTAGTCTATGTATAATTGATGTCATTATTACATTGTCCAATGAAGTTGAAATGCATCTACATCATCAAGTGCTGATGATCATTAGTCTATGTATAAGTGATGTCATTATTACATTATTCAATGAAGTTGAAATGCATCTACATCATCAAGTGCTGATGATCATTAGTCTATGTATAAGTGATGTCATTATTACATTGTCCAATAAAATTGAAATGCAATCCTTTTAGTCGAATAAATAAATAAACAAGCTTCAAAACTTAGAGCATAAATTGAAGGTTTTTTTTAGTTTTTTTTTTTCAGTGGAATAAATAAATAAACAAGATGCACTTGTTGAAAATAGATTTTTAATTAAACTGATATGAACTTAATTTTATATGAGACCCGTAATCCGAATTGAACGGGATCAAGTAAATTAATGTTTTATTCCGCCTGATGATTTATATGATATTTTTTATTGAAAATAATTTTGAATTGAATGAAATATTTGATTCCAAGTTACCCGCTTGAAACATAAGCCCCCATTTAACAAATATACTTCAAAAAAAAAAAACAGAAAAGAAAAGAAAAAAAAGAAAGAAAAGAGTTTTGAATAGTGATTTTTAGGAGAATGTTTGGTTAGAAAAAAGGAAAAAAAATTGAATTTACATATAAAATATTTTAGTATGTGAATATGTAGTTAAAAATGAGCATGCAGAAAAAAGAGTTCGAAGAATATAATTATCAAACTGGAGCTAAATAAGTGAAAATTTTGATTGAAATTACTAACCTCTTGTCCTATATAGGAAGCCTTAGGAAAATTGTTTATTTTTGTGATACCAAACGTAAAGTGATTAGACTCAGCATGATGTGTCTCGGTGGATCCTTGTCTTTTCATGTGATACCACTCATAAAGCGATTAGACTTAGCATGATGTGTCTCGGTGGATTGTCTTTTATGTGTTTGTGTGTGTGTGCAAGTTTGTGAAGGTTTGTAACTATCTATGGACATCTATGACCGACGCATGGATATCTATTAATCGACTATAACAAACGCATGATTTCGACCTGAATAGCCATCTCTATTTCTTTTGATAGATTGCCTGAAAGAGAAAACGATATTTCCGAAACAAAATAAAGAGTTCTTTGTTTGATTTATTTATTTATTTTTACTTATGTTCCAACCATTGTTGGGCATGCTTCCAAGAGTTGAGCTTAAAATAGGAAGTTAAGGATAACGATGACAAAAAATAAAGGTTAAAAATAGAAATGTACAAAGAGTGTAAGTCGGGGACTGAGAGGGAATTCTTTCTAATATAAATTGTCCCCTGTTCTACTAGATTTTATACTGGATAGGAGATCAATTCCATTTTACACAAATACAAAGCTTAAATAAATGAATCTTTGAGGTTGATTTATCAAAGGATTCACATATATCATTTTCACTTATTATGTCACTCATAATAAATTAATATCTTATCAAAGACTGGCATGCATATAATTTTTACGAACCAGTAAGATTTAATTTTCAGATCACTGATGAAATTACGTTAAATATTGTTTAAACTATTAAAAACGATACCATTTTTATGATTATTTAAATTTATTTCTTGACTCTGTACTTTTACTGGTCAATTTTTGAATTACAAGCAACGAAGCTATTCAACTACTACTCCATGAAGTAAAGTATAATTATGCATATAAAAATCATTAGCCTTCATTAGGATACAATTTATGAACCGATAAATTAATAAATAGATTAAAATAATTGGGAAAAAAAAAAAAGAGAAGTTTGACCATTTACAAATTTAGTGAAAAGAAGAGTAAAAATGGCAAAAAGCCAACAACCATATTCACTGGACCGCCTTTCAGGAATTTAATATTTTAAGATGAAAAAGACTGCAGTCATCTACGGCTGTTGAAACAATTTCTAGATGGATGACATGAGTCGCCATTTAAAAAGGGTAGCATCTGTATTTGTAACATGGAAAGAGTTAAAATACAATAAAATTTTATTTTCTTCATCCACTCAGTTCATTTTATTTCTATATTCATAAAAAATATTATTTTTAACTAGCAATCCATTGTTAACATATGTCCTTCAGCCCCGTTTTGAAAAAAATAAAATAAAATAAAATAAAAATTTAATCAATTACAATAGATAATATTCTGTTTGATTTCCATTATTTCAAAATTCCTTTTTTTCGAACTCATTTTCAATCATACATTTTCATAATAAAATATTTTATAAGTAAATCCATTTTTTTTCTATTTTTTAAAAACAAATTCTTCGAAAATTTACTATTACAAAATTTATGTTGATGAAATAATGAACATCAAACAAGGGATAACTTTATTATATCTTTTTGCCAATTTTAAGAAAAGACTATTACACATCAGATAATGATCAAGAGATTGGAAATTTAAAAACATCAATCCTTTTATTTGGGAAATTCTATGCATGAATTTGAGTATATTTGAGGGAGATTTTCCAAGTTAAAAATTATTTTTTAGCGAATGTATGATTAGAAAATAGAAACAATTATCGAAAAAACTTCTAAAAAAATCTCTCCTAATTAATTTTGGATAAACCCCAATTTGATTTAGCTAAAAAAAGGGACAAAAATTTAAGTTAAAATTCATAATTAATTAACTCAACAATTTTTATCAAAATTTTAAATTATAAATTTCTTCGATACTTATAAAAAAATTTATTTAAAAATATATTTTTAGCAAAATTAAAGGAGGACTGAAAGATGAGAATATTCAATTGCCAATTTATGTACGATGTTATTTGTGCCTGAAATCTAGATTATGACTGGTTTGAAGGTTTTTGGAAATTTGGTTACAACAAAGGAACATGCTCCACAGCAGGGCCCTCAAGCAGAATTATCCTACAACAAAAGCGAAGGTTGTCAAACCATTTTAACTGAACAATGTGGAAAAAAAATGGATAGTGATTTTTTAGACACAGATTGGTCGTAAAGGTTAGCGTGTGTTTGACTAAGGAAATACTAATTAAATAAGAGAGATGAAAAATTCAAATAAAAAACAGGAACGAATACCATATAAAACAAATACAGAGCACATGTTTCAAATAAGTCAATAATATCTTAGTTTTGAGTGTCATATTACTCACTCATCACATTTATGGTTATTGATAAGTGTATTTTATATATTTATTCAAGACTTTAAAACGATGATATTTAGTTGCTTCTCAAATGGATCATGGTCTAAATTATTGCATTTGGTGTTGAATAGGTAAAATTCAAGGACAGTATAAGAAATTGAAGAAAATAAGCAAAGTTGACAAAATTAGAGAAAATGGCTAAATTGTAAGAGATACAAAGTTCGGGGACTAAAGTACAAATACTCAAAAGTTGTGTCGGGCCCCACAATGAAAATTCAAGAGTGCTCGGAGTCAATTGAATAAAGAAATATATCAAAAGGATGAAATATAATCAAAATATAAATACACATCAAGTTATAACCCAAAAAATGCATGTACCATTTTTAGACTCATATTGAGACCCATTTTTGATATAGAAATTGATCAAATTTGAAAATGTTATTTGAAGCAAAGTTGTAATTCTCTGAGTTAGCTTTCTAACACACCTTGAATCGCTTTAATCGGATATCGGAAGAAAAAATTATGGTAAAAAGATTGAATGCTGTATAGTGTAAGGCGCTATCCCGCAACGCCCAAGAGCTATGTTTCTGATTTTTCTTCTGAAAGTCAGGGCTCAGGCGTCCAATCGCAGTACCTAGATGCCTCGTTGCCGTCAAATAAGGTTTTCAAGTGAAATTCATATTTTTAAAAAACCCAACTCAACTAAAACTCTTCCATGACTGGAAAAAGATATAAATACAATCCTAGAGAAGACAATTTGTTGGGGGGGGGGGGTTCCACACATTAGGAGAAAAACAAATACAACATGAGATTGAGAGAGCAAGATCAAAGGGAAGAAAAAAACAAATAATAATCAAGATCAAAGAGCAAAAGTTAGGGATTGAAGACTTCGGAGATTGAAGAAGAATCTTGGTGCAAGATCTAATTCTTTCCATGATCAAGATTTCAAAACCCGGTTATAAACTCTATACCTTTTGTTTTTCTTCCATTATCATGAGTAGCTAAATTTATTATTAAGGCAAACAATATAACCTTTTGAGACCCTTTATTTCTTTTATTCTAGATCAAGTTCCTTTATACATGTGTAGATTTTAATCGTGTTCTCAATGCGTTGAATTTTTTGGTAATTATTCAATGATTTTGTGAACAATAGTTACGTAGAGATGCAGATTCTTTGTTTAGACCACATATTAAAATTCGGTAAATTAATATAACGTGTAAAGATACTTATATTAATTACTACGATCATAAATGAATTCTTAAAACTATTATTTCATTTAACTAAGTTTGATTCACAAAGAGATATGGAATTGAAGTAGTTAAAAGTTGGTCAAATTTTATTTTTATAAATTTTAACGAATTCACAATTTTTATCAACTTTTTTCAATACACATTCCATGAGATTCACCGACTTTATCCACTGTTATCAATTTGTAACAACATCATGCAACCTTTATAAGTAACGTATACAGATGGCAAGGGATTTGAACATAATCAATAATGTGTATAAGAATATGATCTATTGTTTGGAGGCTGTTGAATATAAATTGTTGTTCATTTTGGACCCCATATTTTCACAATGACTTCTAGTTTCAAGAAGTCAGGAGAAGAATCAAAATTCATCATCTAGTGTCACAAGTAAATACAATATTCCAATTAAGTTATTTACTTCACATATAGATACAATGCATCTGCAGCGTCTCCATCTTCTTGCACGGTTCCTACATGTATTTTCCTCATTATATTAGTCGTCAATACTGACTTCAATGTCTTTTTTTACATGGTAGAAGTCATAAATATACTAACATAAAAATAAGCCACTAAGTACGTTTATTACGAAGTAAATAATAAACATGATTTTATCATTTTATTTAGATAATTAATGATATATAATTTTATAGAGCCTATTTTACAAAACATTAAAGACTAAAATGTGTAGAATGTTTGATGTCTAATTATACTGTCAGGGTCCGTTTGATTGCAAAGATAGAATTGAATTGAATTGAAAACGAATTCTACAGAATTGAATTGCCTAGCAATTGTTTTCCTGAGAATTGTAAATTATTGTGTTTGATTGGTATAATTTTCCACGTGAAAAATATTAAAATAAAAGTGTTTTTTGGTGTTCGTTTAGCTTTGTTTTACATGAAAATTGTCAATTAAAGGGATAGATTTTACTGGTATTGGGAATGAAATTTGTTTCCATTACCAAAAAAAAAAAATCATCTATCTTTTGGTGTTTGTTTGGCTTTGTTTTACATGAAAATTGCCAATTAAAATAAAATATTTTTGTACAATATTTCTTAGAATTTGTTTCCCAAAAAAAAAAATGGTAACAGGGAACTAGAAAACCAAGTACCACCATATTGGTGGGAATTGGTTTTCAAGGAAAACCAAGAAAA
>NW_019252105.1:12428-15079 GCF_002742605.1 Olea europaea var. sylvestris | reverse complement strand
ATGGTGTATTGTTAAAGTGTGTAAGTTTGCAAGAAGCTAGGATGATCATGGCTGAGGTGCACGAAGGGATATGTGGAGCTCATTAAGCTGGCCAAAGGATGAGATGGATAATTATTAGGAGTGAATATTTTTGGCCAAAGATGGGAGAATTATGCGTTCAGTATGCAAAGAGTTGTTTAGCATGCCAAAAGTATGGTCCAATACAAAGGGCGCCGGCACGAGAGATGATACCTATTATTAAACATTGGCCGTTCAAGGGTTAGGTGATATACCTGATAGGGAAGATTTATCCCCCATCGTAGCAACATACTTTTGTTATAGTTGCAACCGACTATTTCACCAAGTGGGTAGAGGCGGTACATTTGAAAGAGATTACCCAAAAGAATGTCATAGAGCTTATCCGTGATCACATCATTTATAGGTTTGGAATTCCACAAACGTTGATAGTAGATCACAGAACATCTTTGAATGGGGATCAAGTGAACAAATTTTTAAGCGAGTTTGGGGTTAAATTAGTAAACTCCACACCATATTACGCTCAATCCAACGAATAAGCAGAATCTTCTAATAAGATTCTAAAAAATATAATCAGAAAGAAGATAGATGAAAATGCCAGAAATTGGCACGAATGTCTGAATAAAGCCTTATGGGCTTATAGAACATCACCTCGATCAAGTACCAAAATTACTCCTTTCCAACTCACTTATGGACAGGAGGCCGTTTTGCCTATGTAAATCAACGTGCAATCGATTAGAATGTACTTGCAACATAAGTTAAATGATGATGAGTATACCGAATCACTAGTTCAAAATTTATTGGGGTTGGACGAATTAAAGTTGGACGTCTTAGATAGATTGCAAGTTCAAAAACAAAGAATGGCTAAGTTTTATAATAAAAAAGTCATAGCCAAGTCGTTCAGCCTGGGCGAATTAGTTTGGAAGACAATACTCCCTTTGGATAGCAAGGATCCAAAGTACGGGAAATGGTCGCCCAATTAGGAAGGACCATACAAAGTAAACAGTGTGTTATCCAATGGAGCATATCATTTGAAAGATTTAGATGGCACCAAGCACGTGAGATTCATCAACGGCAAATATTTGAAAAAATATTTTCCTTCTTTATGGGAAAGTGAACAAATAAAAGTGTAATCAAAACATGTTGAACGATTAAGGATAAAAGGTCAGAGCGAAATACGTTCAAATAAATTCATTTATTATCAAACGTTCATTACAAAGTTGCAAGATACAAATAATAGATGCTCTACAAGCAACAATTAAAAGTAAGCTAATCTCCCAGTCGATCGCCGAGTAAGAGGATGGACTGGCCTCGTATCGCCTTCCTAAATGCATCGCTACAATGGCGGCCATGAGAAGCACTCTCAGCAAGCAAGGTGGCTCACAAGCATCCCAAAAATTGCCTTCCATCATTGAACCCCTTGTAAAAGGACAAAGAGACGATGGAAAGAACTTTGATGGGAAAAACTTTGCTGCTGGCTAAAAAATATTTCCTATACCTCCCACACCAAAGGTGATATCAAGACAAGTAGTAAAAGGGGCGGACCAAACAATCCATCTTTATAGAAGACGAAGGTTTTGGAATGCCAAACAATGACAGCAAATCGGTTTTGAAGAAGAGAATGAAAATGAAGATGGAAGATGAAAAGTGCGAAGCATACGTGCATTTATAGGGGGTGGAGATGAAGAGACAAAATATGAGCAGCCACATTCTGCCTAGTAAATGGATTTAAGTAGCCCAAAGTTTAGGGAAAAGAGGTGGAAATATCAAGAAAAAATGTGCAAGATTTTTAGCACAAAGCAGTTGAATGCGTGAAGGATTGGCGATTAAAAGACAAACGTCAAATAAACGTACAAGAAGTTAACATAGATGTTCATTAATGATGTACAAGGTTACAAAGGGAAAGTCAAATACGAAATTACAAAAAGAAAAAGTTAAGGCATTATATGTCTTAATTACAATCCGCCCCATACCGAACGAATTCTTTCCTTAAGTTTTTTCCAGTCTCGTTCTGTCGAGAGGAAGTGATGTTCAATTCGACCACGACATCATCATCAACTTCTAATTTCTTGTACTGCTCGACCAAGGACTTAGTTCGCTCAATTTCTTGGGAGGCTTACGCTTTTTCGCGGCCATTCTCGCCTTGCAGTCGTCCATTTTGGCCTGAAATTCCTTCATCTGAGCAGCCCAACTAGCCATCAAAGAGTCTTCAATCATGATTTTGGAAGAGATTTCTTTCAACTCATCCTCAGCTTTGTTGATCTCCTGACGCAAAGACTCTTTTTCAGATACGGCGCGAAGATATTGAGTACTTTTGGCCTTCAGTTCAACATTCTTGGCCAGCAAGGAGAGGACCTCGGAATGGATAACTTTCAACGTCACTTTAAAATCAGCAGAAAGATTGAGCGACGGAAGTGTCAGTGCTTGCTTTAACTTCGCATTCAAATGCTCAAACTTATCCTTATGTCTGAAAGCACTAGCCTTACCAATGTCCACATCCATGAAGGACAAGTACTCAAATATCGACTGCTTGAGAAACTTAATATCTTCCTTTGAAGAAGTAGCAGGACGACCAGATGGAGCAGGGCGAGATGTCTTGACTTGCCCCCAGGAAGCGAACAAGTTTTGGATGGAAC
>NW_019252105.1:0-5247 GCF_002742605.1 Olea europaea var. sylvestris | reverse complement strand
ATTTAAAATTGGTTGGCTTCGGTTCTTTATCGGGTTACGATAATCTTTATTCAATTGATACAATTGCTTCTTTTAATAAAACCCTGTATGTAAGTACTCAAGGTGTAAAGCAAAAAAAATTAACGGGCGAGAATTATGCCTTGTTGTGGCACAAGAGATTAAGTCACATCTCCAAAAGGAGAATTAATAAACTTGTGTCTGGCAGGATTCTCGACCCTCTTGACTTCACAGATTATGATTTGTCTGTTAATTTTATAAAGAGAAAACAAACCAATAAAAGATGATTTCAAGTCAATAGGATTTCGGACGTCTTAGAACTTATACATACGGATATTTGTGGACCATTTCCTACGAGTTCTTGGAATGGTCAACAATATTTTATAACGTTCATAGACGACTTTTCAAGATATGGCTACATATATCTCATTCATGAAAAATCAAAGTCACTGGATGTGTTCAAAAACTATAAAATCGAATTGAGAACCAACTTGACAAAAGGATTAAAAACGTCAGATCTAACCGTGGGGGTAAATGCTATGGCAGATATCACGGTTCAGGTGAACAACGTCCAGGACCATTTGCTAAATTCCTAGAGGAATACAATATCGTCCCATAGTACACTATGTCGGGTTTGCCCACTATGAATGGTGTTCCTGAGAGATGAAACAAAACGCTTGAGACATTGTAAGGAGTATGATTAGTCATTCTACCTTACTTGAATCTCTTTGGGGTGAAGTATTAAAGATCGCAGGGTATATACTCAGCAGAGCTCCAAATATAGCCATTGATAAAACCCCATATGAACTTTGGACAGGCAAGAAGCCTAGTCTGAAGCATATACATATTTGGGGGTGTCCAGTTGAGGCAAGGCCCTAGAAGCCAAATGAAAAGAAACTTGACGCAAGGACCATCAGTTGCTATTTTATTGAATATTCTGAAAGATCTAGGGGTTACAAGTTTTATGATCCCACAACTAAAGCAATTTTCGAGATAGGAAATGCTCGGTTCTTTGAGGATGTTGAGTTTGTGAGGGGGAGAAAGAGTTACAGGCTTTGTCTTTGAGGAGGAATATGTTGAAATTCCTCCAATTGCCATTGACAATGACCAGATTTCTATCCCTAACATTATTCAAGAAGCAACTCCGGATCAAGACAATGTTATATCTTCATCTCAAGATCAACAAATTATTTCAGAAGAACAAACTCTACAACCTCAAGAACTAATGCCATTAAGCAGATCCACTACAGAGAGGAGAAGTGCGGTTTCGGATGATTAAATTGTATTTCTCTAAGAACATGAAGTTGACATTAGAATGGTGGAAGATGATTCGATCAACTTCCATCAAGCCATGGAAAGTTCTAACTCTCAAAAGTGGCTTGATGCCATGAAAGAAAAGATAAAGTCCATGAAGGACAATGTCGTATGGGACCTCTTTCCATTTGCCTGAAGGTGTGAAATCCATTGGTTGCAAATGGATATTTAAGAGTAAAAGGGATTCGAAGGGTGACGTAGAGAGGTATAAGGCTTATCTTATCACAAAGGGCTTTACATAGAAAGAAGGCATCGATTATAAAGAGACTTTCGCTCCAGTTTCTTTGAAAGACTCTTTCAGAACTATAATGGCATTAGTAGCGCATTTCGATCTTGAGTTATATCAGATGGATGTTAAGATAGCGTTTCTCAATGGTGACATTGATGAAACAATTTATATGGTACAATCAGAAAACTTTATATCGGACGATGCAAAACAAATGGTTTGTAAATTAAAGAAATTCATCTATGGACTCAAACAGGCGTCTTGTCAATGGTATTACAAGTTTCATCAAGTGATCATCTCATTTGATTTTGGGATGAATTTGGTTGATGATTGTATATACCACAAGTTCAGTGAGAGCAAATATATTTTTCTGGTTTTATATATCGATGACATATTGCTTACCAGCAACGATATAGGATTATTGCATGAAATCAAGAAATTTCTAGTAAAGAATTTTAAGATGAAAGATCTTGGTAACGCCTCTTTTGTATTAAGAATTCAGATATTCGGAGATCATTCTTGGGGTATTCTTAGATTATCACAAAAGAGCTATATCGAAAAAATACTTAAAAGATATGGCATGCAAGATTGTAAACCAGGTGACATCCCTGTGGCTAAAGGAGACAAGTTCAATTCAAGTCAGTGCCCTAAAAAAGACTTGAAAATTAAAGAAATACAGAAGATTCCTTATTCCTCAGCTATAGGGAGTCTAATGTATGATCAAGTTTGTAAGCATCCGGATATAGCATATATTGTTGGGATGCTATGGAGATATTTAAGTAATCCGGGAATGGATCATTGGAAAGCAGCCAAACGGGTCATACAGTATTTACAGAGAACAAAAGATTACATGCTTACATACAGGAGATCAGATCAGTTGGAGATCGTTGGTTATTCTGATTTCGATTTTGCGAGATGCCAAGATAGTAGGAGATCCACTTCAGGCTATATTTACCTGCTTGCTAGAGGTGATATTTCCTAGAAGTGATATTTCCTGGAAGAGTGCTAAGCAGACACTCATAGTTACTTCCACCATGGCAACGGAGTTTATAGGGTGTTATGAGGCATCAAATCATGGAATATAGCTGCGTAATTTTGTCACTGGGCTGCGCATTGTGGACAATATAGAAAGACTGCTCAAGATATTTTGTGACAATAAATCAACAGTGCTATATTCCATTAACAATATGAGCTCAACAAAGTCAAAACATATAGAGATCAAGTTCCTAACTGTTAAAGAAAGAGTTCAGAGTGGATAGGTGTCAATAGAGCATATTGGGACAAACTCCATAATTGCGGATCCGCTTACTAAGGGATTAATACCTAAGGTCTTTCATGAACACACTGTTCATATGGGTGTAATGTTTCTTGAAGATATCTAGTTTCAGTGGGAGTTTGTACTTTTGTTTTTCATATTGGACACATGTACTATTATTTTAAATATAGTTTAATGTTAAAGAAATTTTCAGTTATAAAGTTTTGGTCGATTATCTCTGAACTTATTTAAAATGATCTCACTAATGTATTAAGGTGGACCAATTGGAAATAGGCATATTACAGATCATATCACATGTAATTTCCATGCTTGATCCATGTCATTCGGTTATATCGATATACATGACCATTGATGGGTTTAGCTAAATGAAAGTAGCGAAAGTCGCTTTGATCCTATATTGATATAGTTGATGGACGGATTGTTTGGGGATGCATTCAGTAATTATACCAAAATTCTGAGTACTCATAAGGTTATGTTTAATGCACAATTATAAGGTGACACATATAGCCGAAGTAGGAGATTGTAAGGATTTTTAATCCATCAATGGGCTTATATGTGTGAATAATTGTGTGTTAAATTAAAGGCTATCAAATTTGGTTAAGCCTAGTTAAAAGTGATCTAATAAGGCTTCAGTTTTGGGCTTTAATGCATCCAATTAAAGTAGGGGTTTATTTTTTGTGTAGAGATCGGGCCCAGATTCCTAATTCTATGATGGGGTCGAATTAGGTCAAAGAGCATCAATATATTTAAATGGTTATGGTCCCCGAATCACACGTAGAGATAGTACATATTCTTCATTCTTTTCTGCATCCCATCACAAAGAGAAAAGGAGACTACGTGTAGATTTGAAAGACCGAGTCGCAGGATTCGATTATTACATCAACCATTCTGATTTAGGTAGGCTTCCACTATGGTTCTTGAATTTCTTGATGATCCAACATGAAGATCCGGTGATTTAAGGTAACAAATTATCCTACACCCCACCATTTCATTCACCTGAAAAACAATCTGTACCAATACAATGGTACATAGGATGATTCATATAAAGTTGCAGCAATTTGTTGTATTGAACTACATAGTTCTGATTGCATCCCATCTGAAGTGGGTAATGAATTACCTTCTTTTCCAATCCTTCTTTCAGCCTTGTGGAATCGAGTTACTAGACTATGTTGATGACCCTACTATAATGCGTTATGAAAATAATTTTAATGCAGAACGTGGGGATTTATCAGTAGAATGTGCTGTTTGCTTATGCACATTTGATGAAGGGGATGAGGTTAGAGAGCTGAAATGCCACCACCTTTATCATAGAGTGTGCTTAGATAGGTGGCTAGGATATGGACACAAGACTTGTCCACTTTGCCGGAATAACCTAAAGCCACGTCAAAGGGCGGCTGAACTCCACCAAGCTGAGGTGATACTGATTAACTTCTGTGCCCCTAGATCAAGGGAGGGCCGCTACAACTGGTGGCTGCACTAAGTTTTGTAAACTGTTGCACATAATGAAGCTCGAGACTGGATGGCTTTGTAGAAATAAGAAGTCTAGCAAAACCCTTTTTTTTTTCCCTTTGTTTCAATGTTGTATTCCAAATTATGGCAAAATATATTAATATAATTACATATGTGCATGCAGTTAATGTTATTAGAATAATAACGACGAAATATTATATTTATATATTAATATTGAAATGGATACAAATTTTACTATCCATGACTGATTTTCTATAGCATACTCTTGTTTAAACTATTGGATTATAGTCAGGCGTGGAGCCAGCACCCGACGAGGTGGAGCGGCCGCGCGTGCTGGCTTCGCCGGAATCTTGAGAATTGCCTGGTAGCAATTGCCATTCAGACCTTTGCTGAAGTTGCAGAGCCAGCCGAAGTCGGGAAAAGAACTGAAGAAGACGAAGATGAAAGCAAAGAGCCCTTTTTTTTGTTTGGGCTTCAGTTAAGTGACTGTGAGTAATTGGTGGGCAATTGGGCTTCTTTTTGTTTAGCTCAATTCACAAATGAAATAAACAAATGGTCCAATTTATCAATCATTTTAAATCGTGCTGGCAAGAATCTAAAATTCTCTCCTTCTGTCCAATTCCCAAATTGTGGAAGCCTAAATGCTAATTGTCAAACCCTTTTCCTCCCTTTCTCCTTTCAGCCAAACTCCATCAAAGAATAGGCAGCATCGACAACGCCACGAGCAGGAGGGATTCGGCGTAGCCAAGTGCCAACAACCGTTGCAGTGTCGAGCTGATTGCCGTGAGTGAGTCCGTGAGACCATGACTGCTAGCTGCCACTGCCGCTTCTAGGTTTCTTCTTTCTGCCTTCTTTGTTCAAGCTGGTGACTCTCTCTCAATTCTCCCTCTTCTTCCTCTTCTTCTTCTTCTTTTTTTTTTTTTTTTTTTTTTTTTTTTTTTTTTTTTTTTTTTTTTTTTTTTTT
>NW_019252104.1:0-1254 GCF_002742605.1 Olea europaea var. sylvestris | reverse complement strand
CCGTGACGTATGAGGGATTTCGGGCATTTTTTTCGAAGAATGAGCACTTGCATATTTGGATTGTCGGCGTTCGAAGAATTGGGCGTAACTTTTACACACGATTTTCGTTTTGGGCCCATAAGTACTTTTCGAAAATATAGCGACCATTTTGGATTGAACTCACGGCGTCATCGTGATGTAAAAGGGACTTTGGCCATTTGTTTTTCAAAGAACGAGCACTTGCATATTTGGATTGTCAGCGTTCGAAAAATTGAGCATAACTTTTGCACACGATTTCTATTTTAGGCCCATAAGTACTTTTCGAAAATGTAGCGATCGTTTTGGATTGAACTCATGGTATCATCGTGACGTAAGGGGGATTTCGACCATTTGTTTTTTGAAGAACCTGCACTTGCATATTGGGATTGTCGACCTTCGAAGAATTGAGCATACCTTTTGCACACGGTGTCTGTTTTGGGCCCATAAGTACTTTTCAGAAATGTAACGACCATTTTGGATTGAACCCGCAGCTTTTCCATGACGTATGATGGATTTCGGGCATTTTTTTCGAAGAATGAGCACTTACATATTTGGATTGTCGCAGCTCGAAAAATTGAGCGTAACTTTTGAAAACGTTTTTCGTTTTGGGCCCATAAGTACTTTGGGAATTGTAGCGACCGTTTTGGATTGAACTCACCGCTTTGCCGTGACGTATGAGAGATTTCGGGCATTTTTTTCAAAGAATAAGCACTTGCATATTTGGATTGTCGGCGTTCGATGAATTGGGAGAAACTTTTACACACGATTTTTGTTTTGGACCCATAAGTACTTTTCAAAAATGTAGCGACCATTTTGGATTGAACTCACGGCATCATTGTTATGTAAAAGGGACTTCGACCGTTTGTTTTTCGAAGAATGAGCACTTGCATGTTTGGATTGTCGGCGTTCGAAGAATTGAACGTAACGTTTGCACACGGTTTCTGTTTTGGGCCCATAAGTACTTTTTGAAAATGTAGCGATCGTTTTGGATTCAACTCACGACATCGTCGTGATGTAAGAGGGATTTTGACCATTTGTTTTTCAAAGAAAGTGCACTTGCATATTTAGATTGTCGGCGTCCGAAGAATTGAGCATACCTTTTGCACACGGTGTCCGTTTTGGGCCCATAAGTACTTTTCAGAAATGTACCGACTGTTTTGGATTGAACTCACAGCTTTGCCATGACGTATGAGGGATTTCGGGCATTTTTTTCGAAGAACGAGCACTTGCATATTT
>NW_019252103.1:0-1254 GCF_002742605.1 Olea europaea var. sylvestris | reverse complement strand
GACCCCAAACTTTAACAATGACGATGTAGTTCCCGAAGAAGAGTTTAATAAGAATGATATCGGCGATAATACTATTGAAAAACATCATTGTCTAGTGAATGAAGAAATATCTATCGATGATGATGTTATGGATGAAAGAAACATCAATGAAAAGATTAGTAAACTATTCCCCTTTGATATTAGTGATCCAGTGAATTGGGAAAATATGAATCAGAATTTAAGAGATTTAATCATAATGAAAGGTCCAGTAAAAAAAAATGATGTAATTTTTTCAAAAGATGTAGCTAATCGACAATTTTCCTCTCTTCATTACACTCGACAGTTACCCAATGGAGAGAATCATGATAGAAAATTGTTGATATATTCAAAAAGTCTGGATATAATATTTTGTTTTTGTTGTAAGCTATTCAAGAATGGTGGGGTTCAAACTCAATTGGCACATGATGGTGCGAATGATTGAAAAAATATTGGTCAAAAACTAAGAACGCGTGAAGTGAGTTATGACCATATCATTAACTTGAGTAGATAGATCGAAATGGAAATGAGATTTCAAAAGAAACAAACAATTAATAAAAGTGTGTAGGAACAAATCAATAAGGATAGAGAACATTGGAGACAAGTATTGTTGATAATAATATCAGTGGTTAGAACTCTTGCAGAAAATAATTTGGCGTTTCGTGGAGATAATGAAAAGATATACCAAGAAAATAATGGTATCTTCTTAAACTTAATTCAAATGATAGCTGAGTTTGATCCTATAATGCAAGAGCATATTCGTCAAATTCAAAATAAAGAAATTCATTATCATTATCTTGGACACAAAAATCAGAATGAGTTGATACTTATGCTAGCGAGTAAGATCAAGAAAATAATCATCGAGAAACTCAAAGAATCCAAGTACTTTTCTGTGATACTTGATTGCACTCCAAATTTGAGTCACGAAGAACAAATGTCTATAGTATTGAGGTTTGTTGATATTTCAGCAAGTCCAGTGAAGGTAGAAGAATTCTTTTTAAGATTTTTATTGTGGATGATACATCTGGAAAGGGACTTTTGGATGAATTAGTGAATGCGTTGAATAATCTTGAGCTTGATATCGATAATATATAAGGGGTCAAGGATATGATAATGGTGCTAACATGAGAGGAAGACATAAAGGGGTATAAAATAAACTACTACAAGTAAATCCTAGAGCATTTTACACTCCTTGTGGGTGTCATAGTCTCAATCTTGCACTTTGTGATATGGCTACTT
>NW_019252102.1:0-1254 GCF_002742605.1 Olea europaea var. sylvestris | reverse complement strand
ATTGTACAAATAGCAAAGTTCAATCATTAAGGACCTTGCTACATGTACACTATGATTTACACTTTATTTTACACTTTGCCACGCGACATTACCATGTTGTACAGTTTGAATTTCAAACAGTTTTCCCATCCAATTGACAATTGACAACAATGCAAGTGTCAAATAATGTGTCAAAAATTAGTGCATAAATGGCAAAGTTTAAACGGTAAGAACCTTGTACATGTACACTATAGTGTACACTTTAGTTTGCACTTTGCCACGACACATTACCCAGTTAGACAGTTCAAATTTCAAACATTTTCTAATTCAATTGACACTTGAAAACAATGCAAGCATCAAACAACGTGTCAAAAATCAGTGCACAAATTGTGAAGTTCAACCAAAATGAACCTCGCTACATGCACACTATGGTGTACACTTTAGTTTACACTTTACCACATGACATTACCGTGTTAGACAGTTTAAATTTCAAACTATTTTCCCATCCAATTGATACTTGACAATAATGCAAGTGTCAAACAACATGTCAAAAATTAGTGTACAAATAGCAAAGTTCAATCAGTAAGAACCTTGCTACATGTACGCTATGGTGTACACACTTTAGTCTACACTCTGCCACGTGAATTACCTTGCTAGACAGTTTAAATTTCAAACAATTTTCCCGTCCAATTGGCACCTGACAACAATGCAAGTGTTAAACAACGTGTCAAAAATCAGTGTACAAATAGCAAAGTTCAATCGGAAAGAAACTTTCCAGTTGAGAAGTTTAAATTTCAAACAGTTTTCCCTTCCAATTGACACTTGAAAACAATGCAAGTGTCAAACAACGTGTCAAAAATCAGTGTACAAATAGCAAAGTTTAAATGGTAAGAACCTTGTTACATGTGCACTATGGTGTACACTTTTGTTTGCACTTTGCCACGTCACATTACCTTGTTGGACAGCTTAAATTTCAAACGGTTTTCCTATCAAATTGACACTTCACAACAATGCAAATGTCAAACAACATGTCAAAAGTCAGTGTACAAATAGTAAAGTTTAAACGATAAGAACATTGTTCCATGTACACTATGGTGTACACTTTAGTTTAACCTTTGCCTCGTCACATTACCTTGTTGGACAGTTTAAATTTCAAACAGTTTTCCAGTCCCATTGACACTTGACAACAACACAAGTGTCAAACAACGAGTCAAAAATAAGTGTACAAATTGCGAAGTTCAACCGGTATGAACCTTGCTACATGTACACCATGGG
>NW_019252101.1:0-1255 GCF_002742605.1 Olea europaea var. sylvestris | reverse complement strand
TAACATGATAAATACTAAGTCCGCTTAGCTTGAACAAGTTCTATCCACTTACGGAAAGAAAGAAGGTTTGGGACAATTTCAACGTGTCTTGTGAAAGTTCGAAATCCCGTAAGGGTACGGTATAGCAAACAAGTAATAAAATGATGAATAGGATATCGTTCCCACGAGAACTACGTACTTAATCTAGTGTCAATTAATGTTAATTTTAATTGAATGGCAAAACTTGTTCGAAGAATTTATACTAGTTATTTAAAAAAGTTAACAATTCTAATGATTAGATTATGAAGCTTTTGTAAATTTAGGTGAGATTGTTACTTGAATCCCCTTATTAATCCGTTTCAACGTAAATCAATTACAAGACAATATGTGCACATTCATTCTTGTTAAGCAATGTTCCTAAGTTAACTAATAGTATCTCTCAATATGAATTAAATATATCTTCTCATTTGACCTTCCTATATCTCAATGAAAGTTACAAACATAAAAGCATGTATTAGAAATACTAGAACACAAATAGAAATCATGCAAAGCATCCTTATCAGACTTTACAATGATTGTTATAACATGTTATCTATCCTATTGTCTTCCTCGAGAACGATAAAATTCACAAATAATCCAAATAATGATTAAATAATTGAAAATCATTGAACACAATAACAATCATTCAAAAATAAACATTTATTGAGCTTCAAATTATTGAACTTTTACTAAAACATTATAACAAGGGTTCATTAATGTCTTAGAAATGAAACCCTAGCTAGTATTACAAATCACAAGAAATCATAATTAATTGGAAGAACATAACCCAAATTTTAGATTGATGAAGGAGAAAAATATGGTTCTTGAAATCTTGAATCTTTTTAATAGTTTCATTAAGAATCTCCAATATATCTTCTTCTTGTTTTTCAAAAAATAAAGGTTGAAACTTCAATTTCTTGAAAACTTGTAATTGTCCTTTGAGTTTATAAGAACTATAGATTGACATCTCTTTGATGATGATAAATGGTGAATCTTGTAGTATGAGATGTGTTTTTAATGTTGTACTCACATTCTGTATTTATAGGGCTCAAAAATAAGTTAAAATTGCATCCAAAGTGATAGAATTTGGAGTTTGGATTTAAAATGGTAGATGGACACTGGAGTGCCCTATTGGTCATCGTTACTATCTTGACCATAACATTCTCTTCCAATATTTGATTTAGGTGTTTTTAAGTGCATTGAAAAGTTAACTCAAAAGGGTTATAATTCTTATAGT
>NW_019252100.1:0-1255 GCF_002742605.1 Olea europaea var. sylvestris | reverse complement strand
GTAGCGACCGTTTTAGATTGAACTCACCACTTCGTCGTGACGTACGAGGGATTTTGGCCATTTTTTGAAAGAATAAGCACTTGTATATTTAGAACACTTGGAGTGTCGGCGGACGAATAATTGATTGTAACTTTTGCACACGGCGTCCTTTTTGGGCCCATAAGTACTTTTTGGAAATGTAGCGACCGTTTTGGATTGAACTCACCACTTCGTCGTAACGTACGAGTGATTTTGGCCATTTTTCGAAGGAATGAGCGCTTGAATATTGAGAACGCTTGGAGAGTCGACGGACGAAGAATTGAGCGTAACTTTTGCACACGGTGTCCGTTTTGGGCCCGTAAGTACTTTTTGGAAATGTAGCGATCGTTTTCGATTGAACTCACCACTTCGTCGTGACGTACGAGTGATTTTGGTCATTTTTCGAAGGAATGAGCGCTTGAATATTGAGAACGCTTGGAGAGTCGACGGACGAAGAATTGAGCGTAACTTTTGCACACGGTGTCCGTTTTGGGCCCGTAAGTACTTTTTGGAAATGTAGCGATCGTTTTCGATTGAACTCACCACTTCGTCGTGACGTACGAGTGATTTTGGTCATTTTTCGAAGGAATGAGCGCTTGAATATTGAGAACGCTTGGAGAGTCGACGGACGAAGAATTGAGCGTAACTTTTGCACACGGTGTCCGTTTTGGACCCATAAGTACTTTTTGGAAATGTAGCGACCGTTTTGGATTGAACTCACCACTTCGTCGCGACGTATGGCGGAGTTCAACCATTTTTCGAAAGAATGAGCACCTGCATATTTGGAACGCTTGGATTGTCGGCGTAAGAAGAATTGAGCGTAACTTTTGCACACGGTATCCGTTTTGGGCCCATAAATACTTTTTGGAAATGTAGCGACCGTTTTGGATTGAACTCACCACTTCATCGTGACGTACGAGTGATTTTGGCCATTTTTCGAAGGAATGAGCGCTTGAATATTGAGAACGCTTGGAGAGTCTACGGACGAAGAATTGAGCGTAACTTTTGCACACGGTATCCGTTTTGGGCCCATAAATACTTTTTGGAAATGTAGCGACCGTTTTGAATTGAACTCACAACTTCGTCGTGACGTACGAGTGATTTTGGCCATTTTTCGAAGGAATGAGCGCTTGAATATTGATAACGCTTGAAGGGTCGGCGGACGAAGAATTGAGCGTAACTTTTGCACACGGTGTTCGTTTTGGGCCCATAAGAACTTTTTGGAAATGTAGCGACC
>NW_019252099.1:0-1255 GCF_002742605.1 Olea europaea var. sylvestris | reverse complement strand
CGGGTGCAATTTCGTCATTTTTCGCGACTGTGTCGAAATGGGCTTAAATTTGGCAGGTTGATCGGAAATAAAAATCGCGCCGTCGGCAATTTCGTCATTTTTCCCGACTGTGTCGAAATGGACTTAAATTTGGCAGGTTGATCGGAAATAAAAATCGCGCCGAGGCAATTTCGTCATTTTTCGCGACTGTGTCGAAATGGGCTTAAATTTTGCAGGTTGATCGGAAATAAAAATCGCGCAGGGGGAGATTTAGTAATTTTTCGCGACTGTGTCGAAATGGGCTTAAATTTGGCTGGTCGATTGGATATAAAATTCGCGCCGGGGGCAATTTCGTCTTTTTTCGCGATTTTGTCGAAATGGGCTAAAATTTGACTAGTTGATCGGAAACAAAAATCGCACTGGGTGCAATTTCGTCATTTTACGCGACTGTGTCGAAATGGGCATAAATTTTGCAAGTTGATCGGAAATAAAAATCGCATCGGGTGCAATTTCGTCATTTTTCACGACTGTGTCGAAATGGGCTTAAATTTGGCAGGTTGATCGGAAAGAAAAATCGATCCGGGGGCAATTTCGTCATTTTTCGCGACTGTGTCGAAATGGACTTAAATTTGGCAGGTTGATCGGAAATAAAAATCGTGCCGAGGGCAATTTCATCATTTTTCGCGATTGTGTCGAAATGGGCTAAAATTTGATTGGTTGATCGGAAACAAAAATCGCTCTGGGGGCAATTTCGTCATTTTACGCGACTGTGTCGGAATGGGCTTAAATTTTGCAAGTTGATTGGAAATAAAAATTGCACCGGGGGCAATTTCATCATTTTCCGTGATTGTGTCGAAATGGGCTAAAATTTGACTGGTTGATCGGAAACAAAAATCGCTCCGGGGGCAGTTTCGTCATTTTACGCGACTGTGTCGGAATGGGCTTAAATTTTGCAAGTTGATTGGAAATAAAAATCGCTCTGGGGGCAATTTCGTCATTTTTCGCGACTGTGTCGAAATGGGCTTAAATTTGGCTGGTCGATTGGAAAGAAAAATCGCGCTGGGGGCAATTTCGTCATTTTTCGTGACTGTGTCGAAATGGGCTTAAATTTGGCTGGTCGATCGGATATAAAAATCGCGCCGGGGGAGATTTCGTCTTTTTTCGCGACTGTGTCGAAATGGGCTAAAATTTGGCTGGTTGATCGGAAACAAAAATCGCACTGGGTGCAATTTCGTCATTTTACGCGACTGTGTCGAAATGGGCTTAAATTTGGTAG
>NW_019252098.1:0-1255 GCF_002742605.1 Olea europaea var. sylvestris | reverse complement strand
TTTTTTTCCAGGCAGATCCAGTATGTGTGACCAAGGGTGCTCGTCACATGCTGGATCCACGCCTGACTCTATGCTCGGTAGGGCTCACCATGAGTACTGGTTGGAGGGTTCTTTCCTTGGCTGAGTGTCATATTACTAGCTCTGATTATTGGGAAAGATAAGGTCATGTTTGGCTGACTCTTTTGCATTTATTTATTTTTTTAAAAATTTGGGACTACAATTGAAAATTAGTTCTTTATTTTTTCTTCTTTTCTTTTTGTTTCATTCAATAGGGGTGTATATTCAACAGTGTACATAATTTATTGAGAAAATGAAAGAAAAAGGTCTTCTGCACCTCAAAATTATCTTGCGCACATGAAAGTTCATACATGAGGGTTTTTCACCAAGTTGGAAAAATGTGGGGTATTTGAGAATAGGTCCATACGTTGGAGAGATATTGCGACAATAAGCTTTTATTTATTATTTTTTTTAAAACAATAAGTGGTATAGAGTTAGGTCTCAACTTAGCAATGTAGATGAACCGTATGAATCTGTAGTTGCAACTAAATGAAGTTAGTAGGCATCAAGTTGGTTCTTAAGGCAGTTGGGTCCGTATAGAGAGGTGAGTCCCAATGTAGAGAAACATGTGAGCTTTGATGGAGTGTTTGATCATTGTTGGAGTTGACAAATAAATGTAAGACGGGGAAAAAATATTTTGTTTCAGACATTGTAGTTGAAAACTTGTTAATGAAATTAGGCCACTCTAAATGAAACCTCAATTTCAACACAAAATTATTCAAACAATTGATTATTTTTTACGAATAATAGAGGAATATATTCTGGATCTTGCTACATGTATATCAAATTTTATATAATGAGTTACATAATATCACATGTCACTTTCTCCTTTGGTAGATTAAAATATGGGTAATTGGCGCAAAACGTCCCTACTTTTCAGCTTTATTGTGGAAAACGTCCCCACCTTTCTTTTTTGACATTTTTGCCCTCAAATCAACCTTTTGTTGCGATGAAGGTCATTTCGCCCAAGTTCCATCCATTTTGTCGTTAATTAAAGAAAGAGAACCAATTTTTGTCCAGTCAGCAGGTGTAAAACCATCTTACCCATTGAACTCCTTATTCCCGCCTTCTACGTAGTCCATATATATAACAATAGCTGAAAAATGGGTGTGAAAATACTTTAAATTATTACATTAAATAAGGGAAAAAATGTCGTTAATTAAAGAGCATATATAGTTGTGAAATCCGGCCATCACTG
>NW_019252097.1:0-1255 GCF_002742605.1 Olea europaea var. sylvestris | reverse complement strand
GCGACCGTTATGGATTGAACTCACAACTTCGTCGTGACATACGAGTGATTTTGGCCATTTTTCGAAGGAATGAGCGCTTGAATTGAGAACGCTTGGAGAGACGGCGGACGAAGAATTCAGCGTAACTTTTGCACACGGTGTCCGTTTTGGGCCCATTAGAACATTTTGGAAATGTAGCGACCGTTTTGGATTGAACTCACCAGTTCGTCGTGACGTACGGGGGAGTTCAACTATTTTTCGAAAGAATGAGCACTTGCATATTTCAAACGCTTGGATTGTCCGCGTACGAAGAATTGAGCGTAACTTTTGCACACGGCGTCCGTTTTGGGCCCATAAGTACTTTTTGGAAATGCAGCGATCGTTTTGGATTGAACTCACTACTTCGTCGTGACGTACGAGTGATTTTGGCCATTTTTCGAAGGAATGAGAGCTTGAATATTGAGAACGCTTGGAGAGACGGCGGACGAAGAATTGAGCGTAACTTTTGCACACGGTGTCCGTTTTGGGCCCATTAGAACATTTTGGAAATGTAGCGACCGTTTTGGATTGAACTCACTACTTCGTCGTGACGTACGAGGGATTTTGGCCATTTTTTGAAGGAATGAGCGCTTGAATATTGAGAACGCTTGCAGAGACGGCGGACGAAGAATTGAGCGTAACTTTTGCACACGGTGTCCGTTTTGGGCCCATTAGAACATTTTGGAAATGTAGCGACCGTTTTGGATTGAACTCACCACTACGTCGTGACGTATGGGGGAGTTAAGCCATTTTTCAAAGGAATCAGCGCTTGTATATTGAGAACGCTTGGAGAGTCGGCGGACGAAGAATTAAGCGTAACTTTGGCACACGGTATCCGTTTTGGGCCCATAAGTACTTTTTGGAAATGCAGCGATCGTTTTGGATTGAACTCACTACTTCGTCGTGACGTACGAGGGATTTTGGCCATTTTTTGAAGGAATGAGCGCTTGAATATTGAGAACGCTTGCAGAGACGGCGGACGAAGAATTGAGCGTAACTTTTGCACACGGTGTCCGTTTTGGGCCCATTAGAACATTTTGGAAATGTAGCGACCGTTTTGGATTGAACTCACCACTACGTCGTGACGTATGGGGGAGTTAAGCCATTTTTCAAAGGAATCAGCGCTTGTATATTGAGAACGCTTGGAGAGTCGGCGGACGAAGAATTAAGCGTAACTTTGGCACACGGTGTCCGTTTTGGGCCCATAAGAACTTTTTTTTAATGTAGCGACCGTTTT
>NW_019252096.1:0-1255 GCF_002742605.1 Olea europaea var. sylvestris | reverse complement strand
CTGTCCAACACTTCTTCAACCTAACATAATTAATAAGGAAATTAATTAATCGGAGGCCTAAACGAAGAAATTTGGGCAAAATGCCGTCATCCCGGGTCTGTGCCCCGAGTCCAATTTCATAGGCCGTTTCCAATCAGCTTGCCGAATTTCGACCCATTCCGACACCATCGCAAAAAATGAGAAAAATAGCCCCTGGTGCGATTTTGCTTTGTTAATTTTCTGTCCAACACTACTTCAACCTAACATAATTAATAGGGAAATTAATTATCCGATGGCCCAAATGAAGGAATTTGGGTAAAATCTCGTGATCCCGAGTTTGCGCCCCGAGTCCAATTTCGCGGGCCGTTTCCAATCAACCTGCCAAATTTCGGCCCATTCCGACACCGTCGCGCCAAATGACAAAATTGCCCCTGGTGTGATTTATCTTTGTAAATTTTACGTCCCACACTTCTTCAACCTGACATAATTAATATGTAAATTAATTATTCGGAAGCCCAAACAAAGGAATTTGGCTAAAATTCCATGATCCCGGGTCTGTGCCCCGAGTCCAATCTCGCGGGCCATTTCCAATCAACCAGCCAAATTTCGGCCCATTCCGATACCGTCGCGCCAAATGACAAAATTGCCCCTGGTGCGGTTTATCTTTGTTAATTTTCTGTCCAACACTTCTTCCACCTGACATAATTAATAAGGAAATTAATTATTTAGAGGCCCGAATGAAGGAATTTTGCTAAAATCCCGTGATCCCGGGTTTCCAATCAACCTGCCAAATTTCGGCCCATTCCGACACCTTTGCGCCAAACGACAAAATTGCATCTGGTGCGGTTTTTCTTTGTTAATTTTCTATCCAACACTTCTTTAAGCTGACGTAATTGATAAAGAAATTAATTATTTAAAGGCCCAAACGAAGGAATTTGGCTAAAGTCCTGTGATCCCGGGTTTGTGGCCGGAGTCGAATTTCGCAGGCCGTTTCCAATGAACCTGCCAAATTTCGACCCATTCCGACACCGTCGTGCCAAATGTCGAAATTTCCCTTGGTGTGGTATATCTTTATTTATTTTCTGTCCCACGCCTCTTCAACCTGACGTAATTAGTAAGGAAATTAATTATTTGAAGGCCCAAACGAAGGAATTTGGCAAAAATCCCGTGATCCCGGGTCTGTGCACCGAGTCCAATTTTTTGGGTCATTTCCAATCAACCTGTCAAATTTCGGCCCATTCCAGCACCGTCGCACCAATTGACAAAATTGTCCCTG
>NW_019252095.1:0-1255 GCF_002742605.1 Olea europaea var. sylvestris | reverse complement strand
GGTGAGTTCAATCCAAAAGGGTCGCTACATTTCCAAAAAGTACTTATGGGCCTAAAACGGACACCGTGTGCAAAAGTTACGCTAAATTCTTCTTACGCCGACTCTCAAAGCGTTCCAAATATACAACTGATCGTTCTTTCGAAAAATGGGCGAAATCCCTCATACGTCACGACGAAGTGGTGAGTTCAATCCAAAAGGGTCGCTACATAACCAAAAATTACTTATTGGCCCAAAACGGACACCGTGTGCAAAAGTTACGCTCAATTCTTCTAACGCCGACTCTACAAGCGTTCCAAATATGCAAGTGCTCGTTCTTTCGAAAAATGGCCGAAATCCCTCATACGTCACGATGAAGTGGTGAGTTCAATCCAAAAGGGTCGCTACATTTCCAAAAAGTACTTATGGGCCCAAAATGGACACCGTGTGCAAAAGTTACGCTCAATTTTTCTTACGCCAATTCTCCGAGCGTTCCAAATATGCAAGTGCTCGTTCTTTCGAAAAATGGCCGAAATCCCTCATAAGTCGCGACGAAGTGGTGAGTTCAATCCAAAAGGGTCGCAACATTTCCAAAAATTACTTATGGGCCCAAAACGGACACCGTGTGCAAAAGTTACGCTCAATTCTTGTTACGCCGACTCTCCAAGCGTTCCAAATCTGCAAGTGCTCGTTCTTTCAAAAAATGGCCGAAATCCCTCATACGTCACTACGAAGTTGTGAGTTCAATCCAAAAGGGTCGCCACATTTCCAAAAAGTACTTATGGGCCCAAAACGGACTCCGTGTGCAAAAGTTACGCTCAATTCTTCTTATGCCGACTATAGAAGCGTTCCAAATATTCAAGTGCTCGTTCTTTCGAAAAATGGCTGAAATCCCTCATACGTCACAACGAAGTGGCGAGTTCAATCCAAAAGGGTCGCTACATTTCCAAAAATTACTTATGGGTCCAAAACGGACACCGTGTGCAAAAGTTATGCTCAATTCTTCTTACGCCGACTCTCCAAGCGTTCCAAATATGCAAGTACTCATTCTTTCGAAAAATGGCTGAAA
Source organism: Olea europaea var. sylvestris (assembly GCF_002742605.1). Lineage (NCBI taxonomy): Eukaryota > Viridiplantae > Streptophyta > Magnoliopsida > Lamiales > Oleaceae > Olea > Olea europaea. The sequence goes on along the minus strand of NW_019252095.1, from coordinate 210 downwards.
TCCCTCATACGTCACGACGAAGTGGTGAGTTCAATCCAAAAGGGTCGCTACATTTCGAAAAAGTACTTGTGGGCCTAAAACGGACACCGTGTGCAAAAGTTACACTCAATTCTTCTTACGCCGACTGTCCAAACGTTCCAAATATGCAAGTGCTCGTTCTTTCAAAAAATGGCCGAAATCCCTCATACGTCACGACGAAGTGGTGAGTTC
>NW_019252094.1:90338-92071 GCF_002742605.1 Olea europaea var. sylvestris | reverse complement strand
AAAAAAAAAAAAAAAATCGTCACTCAAGCACCAGGCGAGTGATATGGGTGTTCCTTGAGCAATACGCGGGCAATGATGATTCTGCCTTGGACGCTCAAGCATCAACTTGGCGGCAGGCTAACATAATTTCGCCAACTCTTTTTCCACGTTCCATATTCAAACCCAAAGAATCCTAGTTCATCCATATAACGTTCTGAAAGACATATTGACTTTTACAACTCTTTTATAATAATCCTTTTGTTTATAGAATAACCAATACAAATTAAAACCTAACACTCTATGGGGCACTTTTCTTGGGATCTCTTTTTCTCCATGATGTACAAACATATTCAGGGATCTTAGTCTGATACACAATACTTTTGTTCACATGAATGTTACTTTCTTGAGTGAAAGTAACATAATATAACAAAATAGATGAATGGATGTCATATGAACTTATAATTCATATCTTTGCACGAACATCAATGTGTTCACACTGCTCTTAAATAACACAACAATAATTGAAGAACTTTTCTTCAAAACTAAATAAGCACATATGAGTGCACATAAACTTCGTGCACATAACTTGTAATATACTACTCTACTCTACAATGGGCTTGTCGTGTGAACATGAAAAGGAAGGTCTTCTAAGAGCAAAATGATTAGAAGGTCTCGAACTAAAATTGTAATGTCGCATGTTTATTTTTCGTTGCTATTATGTCCATCTGGATTGGTTACATTCATTGATCTATATACGTTTTAATCATTATAATTGTTTTCGTCATGACTAACTGTAATAGAATATACGCTGGACGACATAGACAATCAACAAGTTTAGTAGTTCTAAATTTAAAATACATATAATTCCATTAAATTCCCTTGACAATTTATGTGTCTATAAATTTAATTATGATCTGTTTATAATTTTATGAAGTTTGAATTAATGTGGAACCACCCATTAAACTTAGAAATTGGAACCATTTGGTTTCGTGTAGTTTTTGAACCAAACTGGAGATTCCAATTTGGAAGGTTCATATTTGGTTAAAATTCCAATTTCCAATGACCATGAAATGATTAAAAAGTGTTTGGACATTTTACCTTTGAAGATTTAGCTACGGTAGAAGACCCATATATAGTCATTTAAATTTTATGTTCAACACATTCCTTCATGAGTAGGTGATTAATTCATTTTTCATCAAAACCTAATTCATGCACAATTAATACAATAAACAAATGATGATAAGAGTTAAATTAAAGACCTTTGCCTGATAAGACTGTTGAACTACTTGATCTCAAAATTTACATGTTAAAGAGGACCTCATGTACATTATCTAAATCTTGTTTTCAGTATAAAAGATTGCTAGCACACCAAAACAATAGGTTATGAAGTTCAATTCGAGAAAAAAATGAAGAATGAGGCAAGTTGCACCTAGAGCCCATATATCATGTAGTGTCTGTGCAAAAATCCCAAAATAAAAGTATTATCTTCTTACCATTAAAGTTTTTGACGAGATAGTTCAACATTTTTAACATTCTGCTTAATAGTTGTAACATTTATTTATTATTTTATTTTCTCTACTTAATGCAATAAGTTCTCAGTAAGAACTCGATAATTCTCAATAAATTGTAGTCACCAACACGGATACTATCGTAGAACAGAAAATAATAAATTGTCGACGTGAGGTGCATATAAGGTGTATTCCTAGAATCACTCTTGATTGTGGTTGGTTAGGAAAGTTTACCATGTTGATGTA
>NW_019252094.1:77722-81890 GCF_002742605.1 Olea europaea var. sylvestris | reverse complement strand
ACATTGCTAGACTTATTGACTGGTTGACAGGTTGAGTAGAGGGTAATTTACTGTATTCCGTGCTCCTGTATAATTCAATTTCTTCACCATAGCTCTTCTGACACCGGAAGTATAATACTGTATATGCCAAGTTCGGGAAAAAATTCCCCAAAAAAAGACCCCCATCACAATCAATCCATTAATGGTCCAATTCTCTGGCATCATACCGCAGTTCAGAAATAGAATCAAGCACAGCGGGTTGAAGCATAAGTTTAGCATAAAACCATGGAATCTCTTGCCCTTGATAAGTGCGGCAGCTTTTCCCAATGCCTCGATTCCACAACCTTCGTCGACTATACATACGACAATAGCCAAGTTCCAAACGACGGGCAGATATACACAGCAAACACAAGCAGAAATAAATAGCAAGACGGTCGTTGAAATGGTGGTGAGATTAGCAGACATGAGTAAAGGAACAGACAATGCCACACCCAAGAACACGTACGCCATTGCGTGAAGTTTTGCATAGAATTCTGTTATCAGTGCCCTTTTCCATGTTCTCACTATCCTTAAACATAGATCTTTCAAGGATAATGTCTCGTCTTTATAAGACATGGCTGATACTAATATTGTTGCAGTAGTGGAGAAGTTCGAGACAATGGGAACAGCAAGAAGGCAAGCCATTTGCACAGCCACAAGAAGAGCAAAATCATCTCTGAGCCGTTCTATGCCAAGAAGCTCGGTTGGATTAGACCTTAAAGAGGTAGTATTCGGTGTAAATGGGCTCTGATCAGCCACAAAGCTAGAATTCATATAAACCTCGGCGATATCATTGAACAAGAATTGGAAGGAGAAGGTGAAAGAAATGAACAAGATTGAATATAGGATGAGGGAAAGTATAAATATTGAAGTCATGAGTTTTCCATTTTTCGGGAGAAGTTAGATAGATTCCTTTAGAATCAACAAGAAACTGAAAGAATCATAGAATTCTATAACAACTTGATTAGTGTTTAGAGCTATTAACGACCATATTATAATCTGGGGAATGTGCCAACTATATACACATAGAGATGTCGATTTCAAATGGGAACAATATGTCCGCCTTGTTGACAAACAAGACTAGTAGTCCAAACGAAAGTTCAGTTCACACCTAATAGATTAACGGTCTAGAATTAACATAGAATCTGATAATTGTTAAGCTTGCTTTTTTAGGGGGACGTGGCCAACAAATTTCAACTCCTCTCACATCTATAGAGCCTTACTCCCGTACACTTGGACAAACTGTTAAACTGCACATGGCCTTTTTTGATGGTGGAGGAGGCGGTCAAGTCGGTCAATAGTAGTAGCATATTGGGTTTGGAACGTGATTGAGACTCGAGCCATAAAGGTGTTTGGGTACCGAAGGTATTATGAGAATATAAAATGGGGGAGAGCAATATTATTTTAAGTAGGTAAAAATTGCAATACGTTCAAATGATACTGTGTGACATTTTATAATGGAGGAGGAGGAATTTTCACTGTCTAGAGACCCGTGGCCTTGTTCTAATGACTGAAGTGTCCTCTCCTCAGCATCACTTCGCCAATCATAGGCTGATTTGCATTTAATGTTTTCTGAAAAGTGTCCATCCTAGAGCTTAGATCTGACCACTGAAATATAAATTGATAATTTGACTTTTTTAGGTGATTTGTTGTAGAAATGTTATATCAATCAATCATAGGAAGATCTTGTACAAAAGATTTGTTGGAAGAGGTGAGCTGAGAAATGCTTCCTATTAAGCAAGGAGGCCAATTGCCTTGGATTTCTTTTTTGCAGCAAGAGCACACCTAGGCTATGGAGGGTTTGGCTCTTCATGGCACCTCGACAAGAGCAATAGATTGCCTCAACTACCTTATATGGCCTCACCTGAACCAGGAAAAATGATGATGTGGAGTGAGGACCCGATTGGACTTGTTGCTGGCTATTACACGGCCATGACCTGAAATCTTGTCAGAAGAGACGTAACAATAATATAAATACAAATTGATTTTGATTTTCTCTCGTGAAAAAAAAAAGATAAAAACAAGCGATAAATGCAACGTAAATGAAAATAAAAAAACGAACAAAAAAATGCAAATAAACGTGGTTCAAGAAACACATTGCACCACAAGAGACGGACAATTAATTAACTCATTAAACCTCAAAAGAGAAGACATAATACCTTGCCTGAATACCGATTGGGATAGGGACGTGGAAAATGNGATTTGTGTCTGAACTTACGTTTTCATCACAAGCCACTTTTGAACTGGAACTATCATTGGAAGATTTGAAAAGGGTTTTTTTTGCTGGAGGTGACCAATCTTCTTGATAGTCTGTACTAACATTTTTCCCAACTACTGTAACTACAACCTGATTTTCAACGTTTGTTTGGATTTTTGGTTCAAGACTTGTATGGTCAATATTTGCTTGGATTTCTTGTCCTGGACTTGGATGGTCTAAGTCTGTTACAGAGATGATATCAAATCTGTAACTTGATGAATTAGGTTCCTTTTACTTTTAAGTAGAAAGCTCGTTCAGTATCCTGCATTTTTTTAATGGTTGCTTCGAAATTTATCTTTGAACCCTGTGTTAATTTTAAATTGTATTAATAGTATTCTACTAAAATATGTACTGAATGGCAAAATGTTTGAGATAGGTTGGATTTCTTACAAATTTGGTTTCCTCCATCAAAGACTATGAAGTTGTAAATAATAGTTTCTCAGTTGGTTCACCAATTGCATTTGCACTGATGACATCTGAAAGCTGCACATATGCCCTAGCCTTAAAGTGAAAAAGAAATTAGTATTAATAGACGCAAGAGTAATAAAGAGAAGTAGAAAGGCCATGTATAAGTAAACATTTTACCTGCACCAAATGATGTAAAAAATGAAAAGTAATTAATTGTTAGTGTATTTTATCGAGGAATAGCTTTGGAATTGGGATTCTTGCAAAAAATACAAAGATATGTTTCTCCAAAATCAACATTCGACCGTCTAAAACAGTTGTTACAGGCCATGTACCAAGATTTGCTATCAATTTTGTTTGTTATTACTATGCCGTTTACCCAATAAAACTTTCTCTGTTACCAGTATGGATATACTTAGAGAAATTATAAGGAAAAATAAATAATATGATTGAGTATATCTTATAATATATATATATATCTATATTAGGAAATAAATACAGATTGGATAGCACACGTAACCTTAATATTACCGTTAGAAGGCGTCCCTGAAGATTTTCAATAGGAGTGAATTTACTTCGCACAGGTGGAGAAAGATTTGTGGGGCTTTTGTCCATGTATGATATTTTCAATACAAAATCATGTATTTTAATGAAATTTGTTCTTACCCTAATCAAAAGACATGAAGATAATTAGTAACTCCAATAGTGATGTGTGGAAAAATCATCGAGAGGGAAAAAAAGAATAATAAAATATGGCACTTTGTACATACCATTCTGTCATTTGTTTTATTGCGTTGAAAGGTGTATTTATGAAGAAAGTGGAACGAACTTTCGTGGACAATTTTAAACCTATATAATATCAATATGGAGAATGTGTAAAGGATGTAACATATGCCTTAAGAGGAGTTTAAATAATACAATAGAACATATCAAAGAATGATGTAACCTCTAGACGGGTTGAAAAGATGACTGACTTTTTGTCAATAATGTCTGCTATCAGCAAGCATTCTCTATCAACAAATAAATTCCAAAGTGTAAGCATCATTGTTTTGAAATTCATGTCTAGAAGTATTATATCTTGCAACGAAGTTTGGTTGCATTCTTTAGATTGAATATATCGTTTGGGCGTCATATCCACTGCAACTGCAAGTATATCTGCAAATTTGAAATGAGCCATCAAATTTTCTTTTTTTTTGAACATAAGCAGTACAAATTTGAAGGAAACTATATTTCTGTAGAATCAGTATATGATTATTTAAAATCTATGAAATTTTGTCTTATTGAAATCAGCATCTGTATCCATGTATTGTTCGAGTTCATGAAATTGTGTCAGTTGATATGTTGAGAATACAAACTCTAGATTATCTTCATTCAATTCTTCAATACGAGTTTCTCCAGATATTGTCCATTGCAAAGAGCCAGTCGAATATCTGTAGTTTGTCATATTGTTCTTCGCATAAGCTTTCGAAATAGTATAAGTTTTTCCCA
>NW_019252094.1:66168-76554 GCF_002742605.1 Olea europaea var. sylvestris | reverse complement strand
AGTATCCTGCATTTTTTTAATGGTTGCTTCGAAATTTATCTTTGAACCCTGTGTTAATTTTAAATTGTATTAATAGTATTCTACTAAAATATGTACTGAATGGCAAAATGTTTGAGATAGGTTGGATTTCTTACAAATTTGGTTTCCTCCATCAAAGACTATGAAGTTGTAAATAATAGTTTCTCAGTTGGTTCACCAATTGCATTTGCACTGATGACATCTGAAAGCTGCACATATGCCCTAGCCTTAAAGTGAAAAAGAAATTAGTATTAATAGACGCAAGAGTAATAAAGAGAAGTAGAAAGGCCATGTATAAGTAAACATTTTACCTGCACCAAATGATGTAAAAAATGAAAAGTAATTAATTGTTAGTGTATTTTATAGAGGAATAGCTTTGGAATTGGGATTCTTGCAAAAAATACAAAGATATGTTTCTCCAAAATCAACATTCGACCGTCTAAAACAGTTGTTACAGGCCATGTACCAAGATTTGCTATCAATTTTGTTTGTTATTACTATGCCGTTTACCCAATAAAACTTTCTCTGTTACCAGTATGGATATACTTAGAGAAATTATAAGGAAAAATAAATAATATGATTGAGTATATCTTATAATATATATATATATCTATATTAGGAAATAAATACAGATTGGATAGCACACGTAACCTTAATATTACCGTTAGAAGGCGTCCCTGAAGATTTTCAATAGGAGTGAATTTACTTCGCACAGGTGGAGAAAGATTTGTGGGGCTTTTGTCCATGTATGATTTTTTCAATACAAAATCATGTATTTTAATGAAATTTGTTCTTACCCTAATCAAAAGACATGAAGATAATTAGTAACTCCAATAGTGATGTGTGGAAAAATCATCGAGAGGGAAAAAAAGAATAATAAAATATAGCACTTTGTACATACCATTCTGTCATTTGTTTTATTGCGTTGAAAGGTGTATTTATGAAGAAAGTGGAACGAACTTTCGTGGACAATTTTAAACCTATATAATATCAATATGGAGAATGTGTAAAGGATGTAACATATGCCTTAAGAGGAGTTTAAATAATACAATAGAACATATCAAAGAATGATGTAACCTCTAGACGGGTTGAAAAGATGACTGACTTTTTGTCAATAATGTCTGCTATCAGCAAGCATTCTCTATCAACAAATAAATTCCAAAGTGTAAGCATCATTGTTTTGAAATTCATGTCTAGAAGTATTATATCTTGCAACGAAGTTTGGTTGCATTCTTTAGATTGAATATATCGTTTGGGCGTCATATCCACTGCAACTGCAAGTATATCTGCAAATTTGAAATGAGCCATCAAATTTTCTTTTTTTTTGAACATAAGCAGTACAAATTTGAAGGAAACTATATTTCTGTAGAATCAGTATATGATTATTTAAAATCTATGAAATTTTGTCTTATTGAAATCAGCATCTGTATCCATGTATTGTTCGAGTTCATGAAATTGTGTCAGTTGATATGTTGAGAATACAAACTCTAGATTATCTTCATTCAATTCTTCAATACGAGTTTCTCCAGATATTGTCCATTGCAAAGAGCCAGTCGAATATCTGTAGTTTGTCATATTGTTCTTCGCATAAGCTTTCGAAATAGTATAAGTTTTTTCCAAAACAAGTTGATCCTTAAAAGCAGTGATATTGGAATCATATAAGCTAGCCTGAATAGTATTACCCTGAAAAATGATGAGGAACCATCTAAATAACTGTAATATACGTGATTTTAGATTAATAAAAAAAAACCAAAACAAAAAACAAAAAGAAATGAAGAAAAAATGTATGAAGAAGAGTTACCTGAGTATCCATTAATATCAAATGCTGGTACCTTCCATTGCCTTGTCTCGAAGGCTTTGGTGTTTGTTTTTCAACTACAATCACTTTAGCTTTCCACTTTTGATTGTTGGAAATAATTTCTGGTACAAGTTGGTACTATTATTTCATCGTGGCAATTTCATAACAGGATAATAGAGGCAAAATACACACAAAAGAAAGATTTCTATCGCAAATGACTTTGAGATATACAATTGACAAATAAAAGAAGATATATATAGACATGTAAAATTATATCATATTTGGTTTCCCATATTTTATCTTCTATTCTTAATTTCATTTTTTTTTTTATAAAAAGTAATACAAGTATGTTCTACGTAAAATCTTATTATTAGCCATATACTGTCATAACTTGTTGTCCGCGTGAGATATGGAGATTACTTGTAATATTCATCTACTGATAGTACAGAAATAGTGTGAGTTCAAGGATTTACACTTAGAGCAAAATATGTAAAACTATATTTTATTCGTTCTCCCGATTATAAATTTAATAAAAGGACGTCAAAATTTGGATTAAAAAAGGAAAAAGATCAGGATTTATTTAAAAAAAGGAAAAAGATCAGGATTCGTTCTCCCTATTATAAATTCATTGTAATGGAAGGAAAATTTGATTCAATTATTTATTTAGCTTAAATAAATTGAATAGTAATAAATATCTAAATACATGTGAATATATTAATGTATGATTTTGTATATAAAATTGAAGAATTCAAACAAAGACGTAGATTTGAGATTGTATAAAACGTGTGAATAGTTTGTATTTCATAACACAACAAAAATATTTCATTGATTGTTGACCAAAATGTATAAAACAACAATAATATACAGCTCACATGTGATAGCTTTTTATCTTATGGTTGGTATATAGCTCATTTATTATATTTTTAGTCCCAGAAATCTATACATTTAGCAAAAGAAACTCCATGCAGATTTAAACAGGAGAAGCTCTAAATTTGGCTGGAAAAGGTAACAATTTTACTTAAAAATTTACAATCGAAGAAATTTACATATATCTACACAGATTTGTGTATGGGCAACAATTTTACCCATAAGAACTCTGTGATTATGGAGACCCAAGCCTCCATAATGGGTCTCCACAATCACGGAGGCCATAACAAGGCCTCTGTATGACGGAGGTCTGCCTCCTTAATCACGGAGGCCTTCATGTTACGGAGGCTAGTGTTGGCCTTCATGATTATAGAGGTCAAGGCCTCCGTGATTATGGAGGTCAAGGCCTCCGTGATTATGGAGGCCAAGTCTCCATAATCACGGAGGCAGGGCCTAATTTCATGTCACAAATTTTATGTCATGAATTGTCTGAATTGTTTAGACACGAAGATAAGATATTTTATTAGTTATTTTAAAGTATTTATGCATGTATAGGTTATGAAGATATAATATTTATTTGGAACTCTTAAGAAAAGTTTCTCTATTTTTAATTTTTGGATTCATTCATAAGTATGATATAATTTTTGGAATAATTTATGCAGATATTTCTAGAATACATAATTTCTCTAGATCAATGGTTTTCTGCTACAATTATCCAGTATCCAAATTTCGAATATTTTAGAGACTTTGTATAATTTATAGATTCGAATCAGCAAGTTTCGTTGATTTGCGGTAATTTTTATGGATTTCTTTATGGAGTTTTCTACAAAGGAAAAAATGTACAATTTCGTAGTAGGTTGGTGCATGAATTTATATTGAGGCTTGTGAATTGTGTGAAAAATGATGAAATTTGGGTAATATTGGACAATCGTGTAGCTAGATTTGGTATGCAAGAATTTTGTCTTATTACTGGATTACCTTGCCATGAACCATCCATGAACATTAATGGTACAAATGATCGTCTTAGAAATCAATACTTTAATAGTATAAGTCGAATTAGTATGAGATGCTTTTTGAAGCATTCCATGCGTGCGAACATGAAGAAAATTAATTAAAGCCTGGTTTAGTTATGTTGGTCAAATGTGTGTTGATACCCACTTCAAGACAAATTGATTATAGAACTCTTGGCATGGTTGAGCATCTGGATGAGTTCCTTGCATATCCATGGGGTCACAAAGTATATTTGATCTTGTTATATTCATTGAAAGCATCACAATCTGAAAGGATGCAATGGAATGAACAAACAGAATGCAAGTATGCGTTACATGGGTATCCACTTGCATTCCAGGTAATTAGTCCATATTCTTGTATTGACTTATTTGTACAATATATTCTGATAAAAAAATTTATGCATATAATATTTATTTTTAATTATCTTGCAGTATTGGATATATGAAGCATTTTCAAAGATCGAAAGAAATTTGGACATCGTAGACATAAAAAACCACAGAGTCCAAGAATATACAAGTGGAAACCCAACCAATTTGTAACTAAAAAAGAGATAAATCTTTTTTTGTATACTTGTAATATATGTTTTTATGAATGTACAATTACTCTCACATTTAATTATCTTAAAATAAAATTAAACTCAGAATAAACGATTTTAGTATTTCAATTTAATTATAGATTCAAGTGATTGCTGTGCTACAGCCTAATGAAGAAGAATTACAAAATTTTTGGTACGGAACTCTTTCATTGCCAGTGGATAATGGACACAATAGATTAGATGAGATTGTAAATAGAGTATTAGATAATCCAGTAGAACAAATCCCAGACAATATATATGTGCAAGAAACGACGATCCTCGGTATTTCTACATCTTCACCAGTATTTGGGTCTAGCTCTGTTCCCCGTGGCTCCAACTCCTTAAGTGAAGATAAAATGAAAAAAATATTGGGTATCTACAGGCACCACATAGCATCAGACGTGTCTGGTGTATATAGCAACTTGAAGGCAGAATTTTCTGAAGAATCAAGAGCTCATCACCATGCGGTTCTTGAAAACCAAAAACAATTATTTGAGGAGCAAAAAAAAAAATGGCAAGAAGATTACATGCAACATCATTATCAGATAATTCTTGACAACCAAAGACAATTTTTCAAACAACAACAGAAGTGGCAGGAAGATAGATACCAGGGTATGCAATCTTATATTGATACCAGTTTAAGTTCAATGAGCTCCTATGTCGATGAACAAAATCAAGAAACACTGAACACATTATCTGAATGGAAATCAAACATGGAAGCCATCATAGGTTCCATGCAACAAGATGTCCCTCTCGATACAAGTGTTGTTCCTTGCGATAAAGCAAAGGAGATATCAACAACTGAACAAATTGAGAGCTCTAAAAGGTCGATAAAAAAGAAGAAAAACAAGGGGAAACAAATACAATCTTCATCATATTCAAATCGTCCTTTGGAAGACTATCCTATGCAAAGATACTTAAAAATTAGAAATTTTATAGCGGAGAATCAATTTAGGTATTAAATCTAATTTTACTTGTATTAGTTCAAATGTTCAAGTTCTCTTTTGATTTACTTGAAATTAATTAAAATTATATCATATAGTGCATACTTGGATGATGGCAGTAACAATGTCTTTGGAAGAGACATGTTGAAAACTCTAATGGATCAAACACATGACATAAATATTGCTGTAAGTAAAGTCTATGAATTACAATAGATTTTATTTCATACTCGATATATATAATCTAATTTATATCTAATTATTTCATCAGAACATTGAGTTAGAATTAAAACTATTGAGGCGGTTCAAGAATGATGGTTGTCCGCTTGTTTCAAAAGAATATGCAATTATGGATTTTAAATTTGAAGCAAAATGTGCTCGTCACATGATGTGGCATATTGACACAGGAATGGGAACCACCAGAGGTGAACCGGATGGAACTCTTTTGCAAAGTTATGTGAATGACAAAACACCTATATTTGGTTGTCCTTAGATGAGATGCAAGTATATATTAATTTCGTGCTCATATCCGGGCAATAACTAGTACCTTTTCCTTGTCAATATTCCTGAATGGAAATTCCAAATATATGATTGCAGTAATAACGTCCACGCACCAGATCAAGTAAAAGTACATGCAAAAGTTTCATTGACTATGGTATAAGCATTATTGAAAATGACTTTATCTTCTAGAGGAGATATAAGGAAATATAGGAATAAACAAATGGAGCAGAAGATTATACCTTACCTAAATTGTGCAAACAATGGGTAAGTATTTAAATGACTTGTTAGAATATTTAATTTCCTAAACTTAGTCATTTATTCTAACACTAAACTATTTCTTCCACAGGCCTAATTGTAGAATTTTCGTGCTCAAATATATAGAATACTTTGTTTTGGGATATCCAATTGAATTAGTTTCGTCGGATAGGATGAGCATATATAAACGAAAGATTGCGGTAGATATCTGTAATAACAAATACTTTCTTCATCCCTGTAAGTCCTAATTGTAGTAGATAATCAGAATATGCTGATTAGAATATTATATAATAAACTTGTGTTTTTTATCCTTTCTTATGGTATCTTGTCACATCAGTTTATGTGTACATAAAATAAGACTACTCAGACCCAAATAAATAAAGATATATTGAACATGGAATATTATGAAAGGCATGTTTAAAGATAACGATCTGACTCTTTTATATGCATCATGTCGAAGAAAAAATCGTACTAACAAGTAAAGTATAATTGAAACGCATAATAACATGTAAGAATAACTAACCTTGTATAGCTCAATATATTCTCCTTGACACAAGATGGATTAGCAGAGAAAATATCCTCTTTTAGGCTAATAATAGATTGGCAGTCCAATTAAGCAAAACTTGTAATTATAGACTTCAAGTAGTATGTATCAAATTCAAAATTTCAAGGTAGACTATATTTTTTGTGCAACAATTGTGTGATTTTATTTCATTCATTGACTTTATTAGAACTTTTATGTTTTCTCTTGTTCTTGCTTTAGATAAAGCGACATATAATTGACCATGTGAGAAAACATGTTGAGGCAAATATAGTCAAATGAAAATTACACAAACCTTCTGAAAGATTAATGTTATATTTCTTTTCAGTACAAGTTCATGTGGAGAGATGCCATTTGGAGTTAGACTATTCAAAAAGTCCTCATGAATAAATCATTCTATTTTATCAATTACTTCATCAAAACTAAAATACGTAAATATCTCTCATGGAATTTCTTTAACTAACATATTATTTATTACATCTACATGTTCATTTTTTGGAGTCAAAATAACTCTGTTCATCATAGTATTCAAATTGTCACCATATGTGTGAAAATTAGAAAATACAATAACAATTAGTTTTTTCAATGATTCAAATTCACTCTCAAAATCTATTATTATATCTGAAGGAAGCTTAATCATGTGACATGTATGTTCTCTTTCTATTCCATTTCCAATTCTAAGTAAATATTCACAGAACAAAGGATCTAATTTAGCTCTCATATTTTCAGTCAATGGTAGTTGTGTAAAATATTGCCATAAATCTGAAAAAACTAAACCGGCCTTCATGATATCTCTTTTGTTCCTCTTTGTACTACTGGCAACACTTGTCAAAAATCTCCTTCGATCACAACAACCTTTTCCCCAAATGGCAATTCACATTCAGTAATATCTTTTAACATTTTATCCAAAGTTTCAAAAGCACATCTATTAATCATTGGTGCTTCATCCCACACAATTATCTTTGTCATTTGTAAAAGTTGACAGAGTGATGATTGTTTACTTACTGAACATCGCATATTAGAACTTACTCGAAGTGGGATTTTAAAACGTGAATGACCAGTTCGCCCAGCCGGCAATAAAGAACCAGCCACTCCCGATGATGCTATTGCTAATGCAATAAGTTGTCGAGATCGTACTGCAGCAAGTAATGCCTTGTACAGAAAATTTTTTCCAGTACCTCCTGGACCATCAATAAAAAAAACTCCGTTTTTATTATTTACAACACAATCTAAAATAACATCGTAGGTAGATTGTTGTTCCTTATTTGAATTCTCTGTAAAATGAATGTTACACTGAACATTAATATTTTTAGTCTCTTCTAAAATCATATTTGTTAACACATCAGCATCATTCACAATAACGTCAAAATTTACCAAACCAAAATCATTTATATTTGTACCAAAAACCTTCAAAAATGAATTTATGCATTTCAAAGCTCTAATCTCGACATCACATACTGTCATGCTTGTATGTAAAAAATCTTCTATCATATACACTTTAAATTTAACCCATAAATTCCTAGGATTTGCAAGGTTACAAAAAATTAACACATTAGCAAAGAAGCGACGCAATGATATAGGTATTTCATAGGTGATCGCCTCATTTAAACACATTTCACAATAATTATTCCCACCTATTAGACCATGTAAAAATGCAGTTTCATGATAAGTAGGCACAATAATGTTATTAACTGTTCTTAAATCTTGAAAAGACTTAGGCCCTTTAACGTGATTCAATAAAACTCTTAGAAAGTATCTTTCACCCTCAGATGAATTAGCAGCAACTATTCTACGAATAATATTTTTCTTTTTTCTAGGACTCCAAACTCGAAAATATGTATTCCATACAAAGTATGTAGGAAAATTCTTATAAAGTAAAGTTCGTGCCTTTTCATTTGAAATATTCATTCTGAAAAATTCAGTTAACATTGTTCGTTGGATAAAGTCTTTATTTATAACTTCTGATAAATCATCGATTTCATTATATGTAACCAACTGAGCATCTTCAATATGTAACTGCAAAGAAACTACAGAAGGAGATATGTCGAATAAATCAAAACTAAAAATTCTCCATATAGCTTCCGGTGCAGATATCCATCTAGCGGTTTAATAATTCGAAATCGCATCAACATAATGCTCATTAGTTTCTTTATTCACAGTAAATTTACACGATCGTGTCCTTTGTATACATATTTGTATAAGTATTTGACTACTTTAACAGAAGAACATATTTCAACATTAACGTGACAGTCATACTTAGCCTAAATATAAGGATTATATGGTAGAACCCATCTATTGTCTAGTATAGACCCTCTGACCCTAAAAGTAACACCATCGTCACAACGCCTATAAAGTGGATACGAATCACTACCTAATGAAGTATGCAAAATGTATTCTTTTGGATACTTGTTTTTACAAGTATGGTTAATTTTCATGCACACATTTGTAGGATTTAATTGTCCACAAGGACCATGCATCATATGTTTGACCACAGTAGTATGCATGTGAGGATTTCTCTTTGGATATGGTATTTCACAAGAAACAATTTCGTCAACTTACTTAAAATTCGTTTTAAATACCAGGAGAAAATGAACATGAGGTAAACCTCTTTTTTGGAATTTAATTACATACATATAGACAGCTATAGGCCCTAGAATTTCTCTCTTTATTAAATATGTTTTTAGTTCTTCAAGTTTTGCTCGAAATATTCGGGCTAACAAATCTGGCCTTTTTTGTATAATATCATTGTGCCTCAATTCTTGTTTAATTTCAGGCCAATTTGGATTGCATGTCATTGTTAAAAATACATCAGGTTTTTCATATGTTTGAACTAAACACATTGCATCCATATATCTTTTAGTTAAATTTCTAGGACCCCCCAATAAACCCTGTAGGCAACATAATTGATTTGCCAATTTTATAGCATCTATTCTCACCATTTTGTATACTATTTAAAATTCTTTGGTAAAGTTCACCTCGTATAGTCTTTTGAGTATTATGTAAATAATCTAATCTCGCAGTTTCAATCTTAACATACATATCCATTATATATTGTTGTAGAAGTCTGCCTGTATGAAGGAGTACAAACTTATTTGAAAGTCTGATTTGAAGTTTGTAGCAATAATATTCACGGCACGACATAGTAATTCGTTTCTTACCTCTCTTCATAGCTGAAAGGAAAAAAAAAATTAAAGTCACAAAGACAGATCTAGAAATGACAATACATTTATGCATTCTAAAAAGATTAAAAAACTTCAATGGTAATAAAACTTACCACGATCTTCCATCTCTATAAGTTGTTCGGCCGAATCAATGTGATTGATTTGTATGAAATCTTCATGGACTATTGAAATATTCAAATTTACCTTTTCGAGACCTTCATGCCATCTAGGTTCTCCATGGGTAAATATTAATGGATATTGAAGTAGATCATAACAGCCATAGTAGTAATTTACTCTATGTGCAGTATTGGAATGTCCATAAATTAATATATCATGAGTCTTTATGCTTGCAGATGGATCCTCATCAACCCACACTGTAGCTACCTGTTCACATAATGGCATGTTATATACTCTCTGGTTGAGACTCGGATCAGACCTCAGCATGATACAACATGAATCAAAATCAGAAACTTCACTTAACGATCGAAAGAAACGACAATATGAATTTATCTTTAAGATATCTATTACCTTTTTCAAAGTTGATTCACTTAACCTATCTGAAATTTGTAGTCTAATACTAATTTCATTATCAGCATCATAAAAGCATAACTGCAAATACATAGGATTTCCATCAATTGGTAGAAGTGGATTTATAAAATAGTATACTTGTCCCTGAACTTTGAACGTATATACACCTCTATTATTCTTGCACAAATTTT
>NW_019252094.1:63155-65921 GCF_002742605.1 Olea europaea var. sylvestris | reverse complement strand
AAAAAAAATATTCAATCTACGAAACTTGCTGTGAATTTAGGACAGCATCTCATCCTTCTTCCTAGCATATGTGTAGAACTTGTAGATACTTCTATAATACCAAATATTTATGTTAAAATTACGTAAAAAAGAAAGTAAAAAATATTAAACCAACAAGAAATCACATTTAAACAACAAATCATATCAATATGTCTCTTACGTAATTTATCTTTTTGTACCCTTGGCTGAATTACAAGTTCAGAATCGTGTGCTTGTGTGGATAAGTCCAGCATTCTTAAACGAGCACATCTACTCTTAAATCAATTATAAACATTCATATCAGAGATTTGCCCATGCAACGATAGTTCGGAGACTATCTGCATGATCCTTGACTTGTTTGGGGTTTTATTCTTTTGATTAAATATAGATTCAAGAACTTGAAGTTGTGCAAATGTAGGTGTCCAATATTGCTTACCCATTGTATTGCTGAAAGAAAGAAATCACAAAAATCAACTCAATAAAATTGGAAACATAACTAAGAGTATGCACATTAAAACAATATACTCAAACAAAAAAAGTCAAAAAAATGCATACACTTCCATGACCCGAACAATAGGAAATATATCGAAAAAAATAAAAATAAAAATGAAATCCACCAACAACAACATGTCTATCGCTGAACAAAATATACACGCAATTGAATACGGGGAGAAAACGGAAGGATGAGAGGGATGGGAAAGAGACAATGAAAATAAGGACAATGATTAAAATAAGGACAAAGACAAGGTGCTTGCATGAACGAAAGGAAAACAACGACGTTTTCCCGTTCAAAAGGTAAAATGAAAATGACATAGACAGGGAAATGAATAAATTATACTCACCTAAGTACTATAGTTAGAAGAATAAAAAAAAACTAAATATACTTATTCATTTTTCTATTTCTATATTATATATTATAAATTTTTATCGTCACATAAATAGAAATTGCAAAATTTTAAAAGTAACGTTAAGAAAGTCCGACTATTGGTTAAATTTCATACAACATAAGAAACTCATGTTTAAACTAAAATATAACTTCATATAAAGTTATGTTCGACAAAACAAAAAAATAATATTGAACTGTTTGTTGTAATAAGAGCTAAGAGAAAAAGGAGGGAAAAAAATAATGTCTCCGTAGCAATTACGGAGGCTGACAAATTTCATTTTTTTCCCTTTCTTCTTTCTTTACTGACTCTCAGCACCAAAATTTAATTTCATTTAATCAACTTAATTTTTTTAATAGATGTGATTCCTAAAATAAATATATAATATATAAATCAATTTTTTTTTTTATATATACAAAGATTATATAAATCCTTCAAATGAGTAGAAATGTAGATAAATGATAGACATATTAATTACATTTCCAATCATAACCTTTTGAGTGCAATCAAATAATGTGTGAGAAACGTGTTAAGATCAAATAGTCACTCACGTGATATTTCAATAATTTTTTTCTCCTCACTTTTGTTTTTGGGAAGAGTAAGATTAGGCTTTTTCGGTAACATATTGTCCATTTCTACAACTCATGAACCTTTTGTCAAATCTGGAGAAAAAGCAAAAATAGAGGAAGCACATATCCTCTAACTTAAATAGTTTCTTGTGTTTTCAGAATTTACCTTAAATCGTTCCTCACATAAAATATTTACATATTTTTGCTTACAGGCGCTCAACAAAAAGAAAATCAAGTGTCTATCTACTCTTTCTTGATTACCTTAGCTATTTTTTCAAGACTAAATTTTACAGTTTTAACTTACATCTTGTTTATTGAATATAGATAGACCAAATGTCAATCTTCAATTCTTCTATTAAAAATCGAACACAAATCATGAATTTCTTACCAATCTTCATGATATTCTTCTACAACGACATATATGATATTTTCTTTTTTAAATCATATACAAAGTTTATCTTGTAGACATGGAACTTCCATTAACAAACTTTCTAACTCGCCTATACTGCGAATTCTACCTTAAAATCTATATTAGGGCCTCCACAATGTAAATAATAGAGTTATTCTAACAAAATTTTCATTGTACTATATCGAGACAGAATGGAAGTACCACATCATTTCTTCAGAATCATTACTCCTCCACCAAACCATATTACCCGTCTAGTTAGTCACACAACAGTTTCTCCTCTCACATTTGAATAGATGCATTCTTAATATCTCTCTTATACTTTTAAATGTATATGTATAGATGCTTCCCAAATCCTTTGTCAACGATTGGAGACACCAACTTGGTGACATAGTACGAGTAACTGCATATGATGGTATAATTGTCACAATACGATTGGAAAGAGATAATGGAAGAATATATTTTGCCGATGGATGAGAACAATTTTTTGATCATCATAACTTACAGGATGCTCATGTTTTGGTATTTGAATATAACAAAAACTCCACATTCAATATGACCATATTTGACCATTCTAGATTAGAGGTCACATATGACTCCGATGATCCTGAAGAATACAACGTTTCACATACAAATAACCCTGCATTTGAAATAACAGTAACACCTCATCACAACAGTCATCGGGAAATTATATTTGTCATCTTTAATATCTCATTCTACATTCATCTCTTCCACATAAATTTGATTCAAAGATCAATAATTTATTAATTCATGGTTTTCCAGTGTATACCAGGACGATTCTCTAAATATCACCTACCAAGAGGTCTGCGAAGTGTTCAAATCCATGATTCTTTACATCACAACTGGGAGCTCGTCACAAATTTGCGAC
>NW_019252094.1:57286-60710 GCF_002742605.1 Olea europaea var. sylvestris | reverse complement strand
TAATTCTTATAGAGAACTATAGTTTCATTTTTATTTTTAAGTAGATACACTTAACAATATTATATGCTATCGTCGACAAAAATAATGAAGTACTTATTGCCATATCTTGTTTGTACAAATTTTAAATCATTTATTTCACTGTGAACTAAATCAAATGGTTCTGCATTTCGTTTAATTAATTTAAATGATGACCTTGTCAATTTTGCCCTAACACAAGTTTGGTACTTATGTTTAGAATAAATATGGAATGTAAGCATACAATTCAAATTAACTAATCTATGTAAAGTATCATAATTAACATGTCTTAGTCTATATGCCATAAATAGAAAGACTCAACCAAGTAAGCGGAAGAATTAGTTTTATTCATTTTTTGCTTAATAACTATTATATTGAGCTTGAACATACCATCGAAAACATAACATTTTCCAACAAACATTATACTTTTAGAAAAATAACTTTGTTTGAATCAAGTATAATATGGAAACCATGCTCGTTCAGAAGTGACCCGGATATTAGGTTCTTTCGGATTTCGATCCATATAGCACATTGTTAAGAATAAGCTATTTTCTTAGAGTCATCTTCAGAACCATCTTTCCTTGACCTTTGATTTCAGAATTTCTTATGAACAACTTCTCTCCATTCTCAATTGTTTCGAACACAGTAAACAACTCTTCATCAAAGCACTCATGCTTCGTAGCTCCGATGTCCGTTGGATTTGAATCCACCATGTTCACTTCAGAAATGACAGATGCAAGATTCATCTTAGACACATTATGTGTCATATAGTCAACCACATGTGCTTCTTTTTTTTCCTTTGGTAATTTGCACTCGGATAACTTATGACATATTTTGTCACAGTTGAAGCATTTTCCTTGAATTTTCTTTTTAGAAATTCCACATTTCGGTCTCATCTTTATCCATTTCCACTAGCTGGCCCAAACTTGTTCTTATAGGTCTTAGAACTTAAGCCATGTTCCATAACATTGGCTTTAGCCAAGATTGAACAACTTCTTTTCTTAACTCTTGTTGTCTTCTTCAATTCGAAGTCTAACAATAAGTTTTTCAACATTCATTTCCTCTATCTTATGATTAAGACAATTCTTGTAATATATCTATGTTGGAGACAACTTTTCAATAATTGCAGTCACTTTGAAAGTTTTACTCAAAATCACTACTCGACATGAATATAATGAAAAATCATTTGGAATTTTTGCATTTGATTGATTATAGTTTTTTCAGTCCACTATTTTATAATCTAAAAATTTGCCGACAATGAACTTTTTAGCACTGATATCCTCAATTTCATATTTTTGATCTAAAGACTATTGTATCTCTTTAGCTGTTTTCATCATACTATACACATTGTACAATGAATTAATCGAACTATTCATGATATAGTTTTGGCACAGAAAACTAGAATATTTCCATACATCAAGTTTACTAACAACTTAGACATCTCATTTACACTCATTGAATTTACATTTGCTGTTGCCACTTTTTGAAATTCAAGTCATTGAATTTCTCTAATTTTTCCCCTTGGTTAATAGGAATAGTAATCTTATTGCCAGTTTTTTGATCCATAGTTTGGTTCACAGCATAATTTGGCAATTTAGCCTTTGAACCACAACAAAACTTGGCTCTTGAGCCACAATAGAACCTACAGACTGCTTTTTAGTACCCACATCCATGTTAGTTGATTTGGCTACCATTTTTGAAAAATCAAGCAAATATTAGTTTATGAAATAAACAATATATGAACCTGCTTATTCTTTTCAGTAGCTGTTTTAAGATTGTTATTCAAAATGATTTGTAGAATTATGTAATTTAAGAACATAACAAGTACGATACATAATAAAAACAAACTGAAAATAATTAGTAAACGAAAAACCGTTGAAACGCATAAAAGGATACAATGGTTGAGCTTGCAGAAATCGAGTAGAAGAAAATGAACTTTATTATAAGCCAATGGCCCATGAATAAGTGGTTTAATCATTACATAAACATACCATTAACTTTATATTGTACTGACAATGACCATTGGAGTTTGAATAGTTTCAGAAGTTTGACAGTCATTTGAAAGAAAGAAATTAATTAATTTACATGAGTATAAGGTTCAAAAGTGTTTGAAGTTCCGATTAGGCTCTTGATTTGAGTCTTTTTACTACATATGATTACACATTTCCAAAGTGTAACCATATATAAAGTGGTATGTACTTTTATGATTTTTCTATGTGGAAAAAAACCTTGATTGGTTACGTCCAATACATATATCCATTTTCTAACGGTCCACTTTGAACTTCAATTTCTTATTCACACAAAAATCAATTTTGATAAGTAATGATTTCGATACTCTCACGAAGGAAAATACAAATCAATTTTGATATTTCAAATTGAACCAACGGATCCCACCTAAAAATTGTGCCAAAGTAGCTCAATAGAGTCCATTTTTCCAACAGTACCTACTTGATTTTATTGCGACCATATCCTTCAAACAAAAGCTACAGGACTATTTGGTTGGCTGTTGAAGTTAAGTTTATACATATACCGACATTCGTATAAAAGTACACTAGAATAAATTACATACGTCAGCAGCAGATGGAATTATGAACGTAAGCAAATGCTCTTTTTC
The DNA here is from genome assembly GCF_002742605.1 of Olea europaea var. sylvestris. NCBI lineage: Eukaryota > Viridiplantae > Streptophyta > Magnoliopsida > Lamiales > Oleaceae > Olea > Olea europaea. The sequence goes on along the minus strand of NW_019252094.1, from coordinate 58,081 downwards.
TCAATTTGAATAACTTGGAGTTTGGGATTTCTTTTCGCACTTATCTGCTTCTCTCTTTCTGTGAATAGTCAGAACATTGAGGAATATTTACAAGTTGGAAAAACCTGCCATGAAAAATGAATAGAAACAAAGAAAGAGGACTTGAATCTATACATTGATTTTTTTCTTCGCAATCATTCTCTTGTTTTTCTTGAAATTTCTTTTAAGTTCATTTCTATACACGTCTTTTTTCGGGGGTCTACAACCATTATGTGGAATAGAATTTGCATCATGTACGAAAATTAATATACCACTTCTATGAATAACTCTTAAAGATCTTTGATACTGTGTCCAATTTCGAAATTTGTTCGATACATACTACCGGCAACAAAAAAAGTAAATGCAATAACTAGATGATGACGAACAATATTTTTACCCAAAAATTTTGTGTTAGGGGATTAAATCCCTTGAGAAGAGTTAGAATGGTAGTTCATGCTCCTTGAGAGGTCCGAAATAAATGACCACTTGAATCAGGGAAGGAAGTAGCCTTTTTGCAGTTTGAACCGGTAGGTCAAAGATAGCACAAAATTCTTCAAAACTTGGGCAAACTGAATTGGAATCTAACAAGGCAAAGCAGTTATCTGTTGTTCCTTACTATTATAAGTAAATTACCGAAGTAAACTAGCGAGATCTAAGTAAGTTGTGTAATGAGGGCTACTTACCGTTGTCTTTGAAGGTTAAATCTAAAATTTGACATGAAATTTAATAAGTGACCTAAAGTTCAAGTTGTTCAAAATCATTCATGTATTGTCAACT
>NW_019252094.1:44428-49354 GCF_002742605.1 Olea europaea var. sylvestris | reverse complement strand
AAACTTTTTCGAAAATAAACGCAAATTTAAGCAAATAACTATGAATAAACAAGACGACACTAAAGTAATAAGAGGAAGGGAAATGAGAGTGCAAACGATGTAAGAAGGAGGTTCGATCCAATCATGATCTACGTCCCTCGTCACCAAGCTCTCCGTCACGAGCAAGGCCTTTTTTCACTATCTTTGACTGACTTATGGTGAAATTCAACCCTTACAATGCTTCTGATGACTTACAACTAAGGAGCACCGATCCTTTTACACGTTAAGCTTTCCGGGACCTCAACTCGACCCACAATTTAATGAACAAGAAAATCAAAGTTACAATTGAGAAGTTTTTCTCTTAACCAATGATATGAACACAACTAAATATTAAGAGAAAATTAGGCACAACACTTCAATAAATCACAAAGAATATAGCTCAAGTATTGTGTGAAAAACTTTTATTGAGATATATGATTTTTCAAAAAGTTACTCACTCAAAAAGTTTTTCAATAAATAAATATTTTGATCTCTTAAAGATTGACAAAACAAGGTAGATAAGATCAATAAATAACTCTCTTTAATGCTCTAGAATTCCTGCTTTAAAAAAGGTATAAAGAGAGGTATTTATAGCCATCAATCAGGAGATCCGGAAGTGATTCGAACGTTCGCTTGGTATCGGACGGTTAACTAACCGTTTGCCAAATGGTAAAAAATCCGACCGTTGAACACCACATCCGGACGTCTGGAAGACCCCATCCGGACGTTCGGATGGACAATTATTTTGCCCATCGAATTTTTCTTTTTCGTGAAAAATGTTCTTTAAGGTACTTGTAGGGTTTTCTAATATACTTCGTATAAATAAGTAATTTCATAAAGATTTAATTGTGAAAAATCAAATTACTTATCTTTTAAAAATAATTTTTATCCAAGTAAAGTTTGTCATGATAATTGTCGTGCATAAAAATTGTTTGAACTATAATCGATGCAAAATATTAAAGTGTTTTATCTTTACATTTGAGTATAGAAATGCATCTATAGCTAATGTCTTCAATTTCTTCATCCAATGCGATTTTGTGAGTGAAAGCTCAATTTCCATTTTCTCGTTCGTAAATCTTCAATCTTGCTTGTGTGTTTGTCATTTTGTGCCAAGGTTGCATGATTCTCGATCTAAATTTTTCGTGTCATAAATTTGCAATAATCACTATCAATCACTTAAATTCAATTTGTTAGAATTAAACGCAATTTGTTTGTGATAATTAAAACAAGAAATCAACTATTAGGTCCAAAATTTACCACTTTTTGATTAGGACAAACAAGATGATTTTTGCAATATAAATGTTGAACAAATTGAATCGGTATCAAATAACCAGGAGCATAATTTTGTATATTGCAAGTAATATTCCCCCTATCAACATACATATAACATTATATAACTTTTCCCCTTGCTATTTGTTCCTATGTTGCATAATCATCTACTCGTTTTCCCCCTTTTGGCATAAGCAAAAAGATATAATAGGTCAAATAGCATAAAAAAAAAGTACCATTTAGGAAGTCAACCATTTAAAATATAAAAGAGTAATAGATAACAACTAACATAATAATATTAGCAGGCGAGAAAGTAAACTAAGGGGCTGGAGGTGGGGATGAAGGAGGAAATCTAGCATAAAATTCGGTAAAAAATGTAGTCTACTGAGCCTGCATCTCAGCCAGTCGCTGCTGCATCTCGAGCTGCCGGTCCTAGATAGCTATCTGCTAAGCCTGCATCTGAAGAAGTAGGCTACCCATTCCGTCAACCGATGAGGTAAGAGAATCAATCCGCCCATAGAGGAGATAATAGTGCTCCTCGGTAAATGTGAAACGTCCTCAGGAAGTAGGAGGCACGCTCGAGTTAGGAATGTCAGATGCGGGAGCAAGAACTTCAGGTTCTTCTTCATTTGATTCAGCTTCATCTTCAAACGGGAGAGTGGATGGACCGGAGGTACGATCGAACCCTTTCGTATGAGCCACCCATTGCCCATGTTCCTTTATTATCTTCATTCGTTTTAAGGTCTGAATGTTAATAGTATCGGTAGGGCGTAATTTTATAAAATATTCACCATCCAATGAAACATTAAAATGCTTAAAGATTTTCGTGAGAAGCATCCCGTAAGGTAAAGCTTTGGTGTGTCGTGATGCATGCACAAGCTTCATAAGACCAAGTGCAATAGTAGGAAAATTAATTTTACGCCCGACTAGTAGAGAATCCAAAATAAAGAGATCGAAGTGATTGACTTCGTCTCGATGACCTTTGCGGGGAAAAATAACGTGAGCAATTATATTTTACAAAACCTTGCGTGGAAGTGTTAATTGACGTGCACTTATTTTCGTGATGTTCTCTAAGTCTTTCCCCATAACTCAATGACATGCCTCAGAAGGATCGTATGCTTCTATGGTTGGTGGAGACTTATGCAAAAACACTTCTAAGTCACAAGGCTCGAGATTAAGTAGTTGACGAATTAATGATTTTGAAATTGTAAACCTAACAGTTTTAACAAAGCAAGTGATTTCGTTTGAACGTGTCGTAAAATTTATTTTTTGATGAAATTCTTTCATAAGGCATGGATAAGCGTGTTCTTCTATTATGATCATGGTTATCCATCCCATGCGTTCAAAACATTCTTCAATATGAAAATCGGGAGCTTCTAGCATAAAATCCATAAAATCAACATTCTTACCGATTAAAATGGGCGGTTTTTCAAAAGGGTTTGGTGGCTCCTTCGGCTCCGAATCCACCTCCTCATCCGATGGTGAAGGGGATTGTTGCACAATTTTTCTTCCCCGTTTTCCACGTCTAGAACCCAACATAGTTGATAATTTGAAGAAATGGGAGATTTCCAAAATTTCCCAAAAAAAAAAAACCAAAAAAATTCCAAACTGTTGATTTCTAGGGCACAGCTCAAAAGTATGATTTTCTATGAAAAATCAGGCTTGTAGATGAGGAGAGTAATGGTGTATGAAATACTTGAACTATTATGAGTGATTTTACAAGAAAATTTCCAAGATTGAAGAGGGATTCGAGCAGAGATTCGAAGTCGATTTTTGGAAAGAGTTTTTTCAATTTTTGGTTGATAAATGGTTTTAATCTTTCGGGTTTTTTGATTAAAAAGTGAAATGAATAAGATTCAAACAAAAAAAGGTGCTATTGTGTGGATTTATAGAGAGGATTTCGCGAGAAAGATGAAGAAATGGAAGAAAAATGAGATGGTTGCGTGTTTTTAAAAACTGGACCGCCATTGTCCAGACGTCCGGATGACAGTGAATTGCAATAACATGAAACGTTCTGCCAATCTGGACAGTATAGTCCAGACAGCTTTTGCTTGTCCGGATTTTTTTTTTAAAAACTTAAGTGAAAGAAAATTAAACTTAGTTAACTTCATTTTCATCAATAATTCCCAATCCACTTTGAATAATTGAAAAATGTTTATATGCTAGAGGTTTGGTAAAAATATCGGCCAACTGATCCTCGGTCTTTATAAATTTTAATTCAATATCTCCTCTTTGTACATGATCACGAAGAAAATGATGCCGAATCTCAATATGCTTAGTTCATGAATGCAAGACGAGATTTTAGACAAATTTATGGCACTAGTATTATCACATAAAATAGGCACATGATCGTAAAACAAATGATAATCACATAGAGTTTGCTTCATCCAAAGTGTTTGTGCACAACAACTAGCGGCCAAAATATATTCTGCCTCGGCGGTGGATAGTGCAACGAAATTTTGTTTCTTACTAGACCAAGACACAAGTGAAAAGCCTAGAAAGTGACAATTTCCGTTAGTTTTTTGACGATCAACATTACATTCAGCCCAATTGGTTTCCGAATAATTAATTAAGTCAATATGAGTGCCTTTTGGATACCAAAGTCCTAAAGTTCCCGTACCACTTAGATAACAAAAAATTCTTTTTACAGCCTTTAAGTATGATTCTTTAGGATTAGATTGAAAGTGAACACATAGGAAAACACTAAACATAATATCGGGCCTACTAGCAGTTAAATAAAGAAGGGATCCGATCATACCTCGATATTTTGTGACGTCCACGGATGTACCTTGCTTATCCTTATCACGCTTTAGAGATGTGCTCATTGGTGTGTTCATAGGCTTGATGTCATGCATGTTAAATTTCTTAAGTCCCAAACATGGTTTCTTTCAAATTGATTTAATTCTTCTTGCATCGCTAGAATCCAAAACTCATCAAACTCGGCTTCTTTGAAATTCTTAGGTTCAATTTGAGAAATAAATGCACAACTACCAAAATGATTTTTGCAATAAGTTCTAGTAGTGATACCTTTTGATGGATCACCAATTATTAGCTCTTTGGGATGAGATAGAATAAACCTCCATTCTTTTGGTAACAAGAGATCACTTTGTTCTCGAGTTTGTCTTTCTTCATTTTCTTGAGTATTTGACTTTTCTATGTCTCCATTTGGTGCCTCTTTATTTTGGTCTTGAATTTTCATTTGTTCAAAGGAGCTTCCAAACCTACCTCGTCATCACTACCTTTCTCTCGATCAAATGAGTTAGTTTCATTAAAAGTAACATGCATGGATTCTTCAACGACTAGAGTTCGTTTGTTAAAAGCTCTATATGCTTTGCTAGTCGATGAATATCCTAAGAAAATTCCAATATCGAATTTGGAGTCGATTTTACCCAAATTGTCTTTTGTATTTAAAATAAAACATTTACATCCAAAAACTATGAAATAACTAATATTTGGAATTCTATTTTTCCAAAGTTTGTAAGGAGTTTTAGTTTTCATTTTGCTTACTAATACTCTATTGATAATGTAGCAGACAGTATTAACGGCTTCGACCCACAAATATTCGAGCAAGTTATTTTCATTTAACATAGTTCAAGTCATTTCTTGCAATGTACGATTCTTTCTTTCTACTACACCATT
>NW_019252094.1:40194-43572 GCF_002742605.1 Olea europaea var. sylvestris | reverse complement strand
CTTTATCAAAAACGCACTTTTGACTACCAAATCAAAATTTTTCTTACCTTCAGGTAAATTTATGAATAATGTTTCTTAAGTCAATAATTTTCTTTTTCAAAGAAATGTTTCTTTTATCAAGAGATTTTGATCAATATCTTCTTTTTTCTTTTCTAATCTCTTCTTTTAAAATAAAAATTTTCTTTTTAAGGATAGTATGATTCAAAGCAAGTTTTTCAAAATTTTCAAACATTTCATCATATGAATTTGAAAGTTCATCATAAGAAAATACCTCATCTTCGATTGCCATGAAGCACATATTTGTCACTTCATTATCATTCCCATTTTGTTCTTCGTTGTCGCTATCATCCCATGAGGCTTGGAGTGCCTTTTTCTTGAAATTTTTCTTTTTGTTGGGACATTTGGTTCTCTTGTGACCCGGCTTATCACAATCATAACAAATGATCTTTTTGCTCCTTTCTTCCCCCCTTTTCTTTTTTTTTTTTTTGGAATCTTCGATTATTGCAAAAACCTCTCCATTTTTTTTACAAGAAGGACCAAATTATCAAGCTCTTCATCGCTCATATTTTCATTTGACGTTCCTTCTTCAATTGCCGATTTTAATGCAATTTGTCATTTAGGAGGCTTCTTTGATTCCTCCTTGCTTTTTCTCATTTTCTCCTTAATCTCGGCATTATTTAGCTCATAGGTCATTAATGTGCCATAGAGCTCTTCCAAAGGATATGTATTTACATCCTTAGTATTCTCGATCAACGTCCTCAATGGACTCCATTCCTCTGATAAGGACCTAAGCATTTTACTCACAAGTTCACTGTTAGTAAATTTATGATGAAAAACTTTAAGACCATTTACAATGTCGATAAAACGAGTAATCATGTCAACAATAGACTCGTTTTGTTTCATAAAGAAATCTTCAAATTCTTTAACTAGCATATTTATCTTTGTTTCCTTAACTTTACTTGTTCCAACATGAGTAACTTCAAGAGCATACCAAATATCATATGCCGAATCACATGTACTAATTTGATTAAATTCATTTCTATCAAGTGCACAATAAAGTAGATTTTTAGCCTTGGCATTTAATGAGAGTTTTCTCTTATCTTCATCATCGTATTCTTCTCTAGATTTGGGGAGAGTTTGATCCAGACTACCGTCTACTTTAATAGTCTTAGTGGGAGCATATGGACCATATTCTATAACTTTCCAAATATTGTAGTCAATAAATTGAACATATATCATCATCCTAGCCTTCCAATAGTTTTAATGTGTACCATCAAAGAAAGGAGGCCGGTTAGTAGAGTGCCCCTCACTATTTTGAAAGACTTGATTAGCCATTACTCAAGATTGTAGAATCTTTTAAAAAAAGGAGTACCAAGCTCTTATACCAATTGAAAGCCCAAGAACAACTAACCAAGAAGGGGATGAATTGGTTATTTGAAACTTTTTCGAAAATAAACGCAAATTTAAGCAAATAACTATGAATAAACGACGACACAAAAGTAATAAGAGGAAGGAAAAAGAGAGTGCAAACGATGTAATAAGGAAGTTCGATCTAATCACGATCTACGTCCCCCGTTACCGAGCTCTCCGTCACGAGCAAGGCCTTTTTTCACTATCTTTGATTGACTTATGATGCAATCCAACCCTTACAACGCTTCCGGTGACTTACAACTAAGGAGTACCGATCCTTTTACACGTTGAGCTTTCCGGGACCTCAACTCGACCCACAATTTAATGAACAAGAAAATCAAAGTTACAATTGAGAAGTTTTTCTTTTAACAAATGATATGAACACAACTAAATATTAAGAGAGAATTAGGCACAACACTTAAATTACAAAGAATATAGCTCAAGTGTTGTGTGAAAAACTTTTATTGAGATATATGATTTTTTTCAAAAAGTTACTCACTCAAAAAAATTTTCAACAAATAAATATTTTGATCTCTTAAAGATTGAAAAAACAAGATAGATAAGATCAATAAATAACTATCTTTAATGCTCTAGAATTCTTGCTTTAAAAAGGTATAAAGAGAGGTATTTATAGCCATCAATCAGGAGATCCGGACAACTGATTCGGACGTTCGCTTGGTGTTCGGAGGTTAACTAGCCGTTTGCCAAACGGTAAAAAATCCAACCGTTGAACACCACATCCGGACGTCTGAAAGACCCCATCAGGATGTCTAGGCCCATTGAATTTTTCTTTTTCGTGAAAAATGTTCTTTAAGGTACATGTAGGGTTTTCTAATATACTTCGTATAGATAAGTAATTTCATAAAGATTTAATTGTGAAAAATCAAATTACTTATCTTTTAAAAATAATTTTTATTTAAGTAAAGTTTGTCATGATAATTCTCGTACATAAAAATTGTTTGAGCTATAATCGATGCAAAATATTAAAGTGTTTTACCTTTACATTTGAGTATAGAAATGCATCTATAGCTAATGTTTTCAATTTCTTCATCCAATGCGATTTTGTGCGTGAAAGCTCGATTTCCATTTTCTCGTTCGTAAATCTTTAATCTTGCGTGTGTGTTTGTCGTTTTGTGCCAAGGTTGCATGATTCTCAATAGATCTTTCGTGTCATAAATTTGCAATAATCACTGAAATTCAATTTGTTAGAATTAAACGCAATTTGTTTGTGATAATCAAAACAAGAAGTCAACCATTAGGTCAATAATTTTCTCATGCTTGATAACAATTCTCAAATTACAGTGCCAATCGAGAAAATTCGGTCCGGTGAGTTTGTTGGCATCCAGTATGCCTCTCAAATTCATATGATTACTCATGATTCAAAAACTGTAAATGACGAAAAATATAGAATCAATATGTATTATAATGCATTTGCACAATTCAATATGAACTTTAATTAAACGTGCTCCCACTGTTTAAAGTAAATTCATGACCCTCATACATAAATTATTGGAATCCACATTTGATTCCCAATGGGCTGGGATCCCATTCGTTATATCAAGATCTTAAGTGTACTCAACAAATCTTAATAAAATATCTGGGTAGATACTATTATTAATTGTATCTCCATACAACTCCCAGATCATTAAGTTAACAACTCTTTTTCTTCACACATCTTATGTGTTAACTTAATATGTCTCTAAAATTTATCTTCTTAAGTGTACTCAACAAAGGATAAATTTTAGTTAAGTCAAAATCCATCATTCAGAAATATCAAATATTTCATAATGTCAAACATATCCCTAATAGACTAGTCTTGAGTGTACTCAACAAGTTGAGGTCTATTTAGGATTCTTGTTTTTCACTATAATGATGGAAGGCAAATAATACTAACTTAATATTTTAACGAGGGATTTAACATGCAATGGTCTCATCACGTAATTATATATATATATATATATATATATA
>NW_019252094.1:35290-38493 GCF_002742605.1 Olea europaea var. sylvestris | reverse complement strand
CCCATTAGGTTCCCGACCACGATGCCTAACGACGTAAAATATTATTTTGATCTAATCAAAACTGATAAATTAAACACTCTTTTAATTTATCACAGATTCGCACTCGTCGTCCCAGATTGACATCTGGTAATGTATCAGGGCAACATATGTGACGGAAAATGTCACGTGGTATGAGAAAACCAAAACTGTTCGTTTACCATGAAATTATAATCTTTTCGTCAATATGATCCGATCAATTACGAGATATGAAAGTGTATCAATCTCGATTATCGATCATATCTTTCACTCTACCATTAAGTCAATATGAGTCGAACACTCCTTTTCGACTTATGAGTATACCTTGGCCAAGAATTTCGTTATCGACTTAATTGAATGAAATGCAGATCACAATCTCTTACTATCTAAAAGTAATGAATTCTCTATCGCTCATTCACAACCTTCATATGGTTCTTGACATACCCAAGTGATGTCATATTAGCGGCCCTTGGCAGAGCAACATTCAACATCGTCAAAGCATGACTGTCCTCATATAAGGTACTATGATGACCTCAAATCAAAGGACCAATTCCACTACCGAACATTAGAGATCAACCACTGACACTCAGATAATTATCCATGTGAAATCTCTTAGCCGGTCTCCAATGTTTCGTTCTATAACAAAGCATCCACGTATTCATTTAAGTATCACCACACTTTTGCTTGTGAGATTGGCTACTTACTTCACAAGTAAGAAATGCCACAAGTGATAGTCTATCCGTAATAACGATATACGTATCTCTTTATTGCTTACGTCCATGGATTGTTCAAGATCCAATCATATGTAATTTGCATATCACAATCACAGCTCCTTGTAATTAACAAATCACTTAAACTTGAATTTTCGAACTCTATTATTTAATATTATTTATCAAAATATTAATTTAAATAAATAATAGATCTTGTCAAAAATAAATGCATTAAACATATTAAAAGTGTTTACAACCTAAATCGATTGGGTTTAGGACATAACACTTACATCTCTTTTGCTCCTTGGACTCTCCTTTACTCTACTATGGGCCAATTTTGCCCTTGGCCTTCCTTGAATCGTTGATCAACATTTGGATTATGCAAGTCCTCTATGAAAATTATTATTTTGACCCTAGAATCACCTAGAGGGGACGATTAGGTGAATAATGCGGAATTAAAATTAACAATTTAAAAGCAACAAGTCACCTTTTAATTGTTCTAAATGTTTAGTCAATCAAGTCAATTTTATCATATGTTGAATTGCCACAATAGTAAATAAAACAATAAATAACACAAGATTTGTTGATGGATAAATTCCTTCACAAGATTAAAAACTTTGGGACCATGCCAGTAACACTTACGGTATGATCCAACCTAGAAAACATACCAGACTCGCTGATCTAATTCATGTAATCTCCAAGACGCGTTGGAATGTACTTCACTCACACCTGCTCCTGATCTTTTAAAATTGTATATCTCCTACGTATCATCAAAAACACCTTGTTCTTTAATGCTTCCCATTCTACTGGTCCAACATCCTTCAATTTTTAGCAACCTTTGAAATCTATTAAGAAATTACCTTACTGATAATATTTAGGAAGTGATTTTGGATTATATGATTTTGGCATTTTCCCGACTTGTGGTTGATTGATCTCAAGATGTAAAATCATTGATTGATATTCAAAAGATGTTATGAAGGTAGAAAATAATGATCAACCTCAGTTTTCACGATGTAGGGCTTGTGTATTCATTGTGGAGAGGTATTGTGGTAATATAGGATGGATAGAACTCTTGAAAATCACTAGGCTAGTGTCGGACGAGTGACAAATGTGCTACAATGGTTCTATTTTGGACACTCAAGCATCAGCTTGGCAACACGCTAGTATAATTCCAGCGACTCTTTCTCTATGTTTCATACTTAAACATAAAGACTCTTAGTTCATCTATACAACATCCTAAAATACTATTGGCTTTTACAATTCTTTTATAATAATCATTTTGTCCAAAGAATAGCCAATACGAATTAAAACCTAACAAATTTCACATTTGACATTTTGTAACAAAACTATTCAATACAAGTCAAGGAAATTAAAAAAAAATACTAATCTACACAAACTTAAATTGAATGTCTCTAGCATTCCATGTTAAACACGTTTTTTGAAATCAATAATTCAGATACCAAGTATAAAAATACGTGAAACATGAAATATAACAATTGATGCACACTTTATCTAAATATGTTGCTAAATTGAGAGTAATATTAATGTTAATTAAAATACCAACTGCAACATTAATATTACAACATGGATGCACATGTTCAAGTAACTCATATCATGTTGTAGTGTCAGATAAATTCTTTTTTTTTTTTCAATTAATAAAACATGGATGCACCAAACACACAAAATAAAAATAAAAAATATGCAACACATAGACAGAAAATAATGAACATGTGCTAATGCAAACAAAACGAGATACATCCTATCATGAATGAGCACAATGAATAAGCATAAACATGTACCAAAGTATATGAACTCATCGAGGCATAAAAATTTACGACGCCTAGGTATTATATGTCCCAACTTATCAAAATTGAAACAAGTAGGAATAAACCTATGTCAAAAGTGATGTGGTCGCTAATATCTATTCTTAGGTTGGTAGGTCCTACTCTATCTAGTAGGCCTTTGTCCTATGATACCATTATTTTTGAGTTCAAGATTAGGAACATGCTTAGGCCGGTTGATGGTAGGGACAAAAATGATTTTGAAAGTCCTAGCCTTATTATGATCGGTTTGCTTATATCCTAGATCTTCCCTACTACTAGTAGGTTTGTTCAACCCTGAAAAATTGTCCAGTTTCTGAGATCCACGCCAGAAGGAATGGAGTTCAATATTGGATTTCTCAAGGTCGCTTGTTAGGGTTTTAAACTTGGCATTTAAGTTCTCTTTATATAATCTTAACTCACTAAAGCTTTTGGTTGACTCCTGAAAGTCATCTATAAGTCTCTCTTTCTAGCTCAAGTGCATTAACCTTCTTAACGATGGCTTTATTCACCTTCTTAATCCTAAGACTCTCCTAATATAATTGATGATAAGTCTTACGAATCTCTTTCTCATATTCAAAATCTTCTTTAAAATGCTCATCACTATGAACCTCATTCAAATTCACTCCTAATCTTAGCAGTGAAGGCTATAAACTTC
>NW_019252094.1:29180-33252 GCF_002742605.1 Olea europaea var. sylvestris | reverse complement strand
TTTTTTTTCTCCCACTCGAAATATGTCTTTGATCGCTCATTCTTTTGAATGAAAGAAATTTCATTTTAATATTGCTCATATTTCTATTAACTCCATCTCGAACTTAATCTCTAGCCCTTCTATCATGCCTATATCCTCTATTCTCCATCCTTTCTATTTCTACTTCCACTATTGCATCATAATCAATTCTATTACTCATTTCATTTTCACCACCAATATCTACTCTAGGCTTTTGCCTAGCTTGGCTTCTTGCGTTAGAAACTTCTCTAAGTTGTTACCTATGTAAATTAGCACATAATGTATCTTGCCTCTCCATCCACACCTCGTGCCTATCCATCCTATCTTCCATATACCTCAACAACCTTTCAAACTGTCGTATCATCTATCTTTTGCGTCATGATGACTTGATTACTCTTTCTGCTCGTCTTTGTCGAACATCCTAAAACTAAAGTAATATTTGCCTCAGTGAGTACACTTGTGTATCACCCATTTGGCTTTTGCCCTATATTAATCTCATCACTTCACGCTTTTCCACTCAATGCTTCATTGCAAACACTTCAAAAAACTAATTCGTTCTCAATTAAAATTCAACTCTTGTGGGGTTCAAACAAAGAATTAAATAAGGAGAAATCGACTTTAGAATGACTCAGGAAAGTAGGAATCCTATTTAGCATTTTTGAATGGAAATACAAAGGATAAATTCAAGAAGGTGTTTTCTTGAATTTGAATTTGATACTTTTGACTTTGGACTTTTTTTTTCCTTTGTAATTGCTATATTTTTTGTAATTTTCGGAATTTGTTTTTACAGAAGCACAGGAATGTAATGAAGAGTCCAAAAAATTGAAAAAGGAATTGATTTGGTCATTAATTTAACACACAAACAACTTTTGAATTTGTTTGATATTTTATTTGGATTGAAGGACTCAAAATATAAAGAAGATAAAGACTCAAACAAAGAAGTACAGGATATAACCTTGATTTTTGAAGTCTAAGCTCCGATACCAACTGATGTGAATGCACATAGAAATTGTAGCTATGAAACCAACGGCAAATTAGATCAAACTCAAGAAAGCCAAATACCTTTGTTTAGATAATTCATCCCAATTAGTTCATGTTTGGTTTACAGCATTAGAGATAATAATAATTAACAAGATTTTTTGTTCTTTTTCTTTCTTAATATATTGAGTGTGGATATCCTCACTACCAAAATGCCACTAATCTTTAACTTATTACATTTTTCAACTGATTTTTATAGCATAGAGAGTTCCTCCATTGTGGATGTGATTGATAATAGAATTATTTAATTTAATTTAATATGCCAGAAAATCTAATATGCTCAAGCTTCTTTACACTCCAGGTGGATTAAAGTATTCTGTAAACATAATCTACCTTCTTAGAGAAAATTGAATTTCTAAGGTCACATCCAATCCAATCCTGAACACATTTAACATTTTTTAGTGGAAAACAAAAAATTAATTTTTTTTAGCCAAGCTTGTAGTCTAATCTTGGATCCATTCTTGACATTTAATAACCACCCCAAAACTTTGTATAATAGACCACTGATTCAAAATATTAAAATTTAGAACTTACATTCTAAGCATTGAGTAGAAAACTAAAAAGAGTCTATTATCAAACAATTAACTTCAAAAAGTGGCATATATGTAAATAAGAGATAAATTTCTAGTATATCAAGTCAAATTTATTAACATGTAGACACTCTATTTGCAATGATAAGACACATTTTTCATGACCCAATAAGTTATTGAACCAAGGAACCAAGACAATCATCAACAATATCTTGACTTTGTGACTACAAAACTTATGAACCTTACTGAATTGTTGAGTGCCACAAGAATTTAATCCTTGATAAGTTCGGGATCAGTTCGATGAAGAACAAGTTGAAAGCAACATGCCTTGCTATAATATCTCTCAAAATTGTTTGTTTACAATGAAAAGAATGAGTCTTATTTATAGAGAACTCATAACAACTTAATTAAAAATGGAATTAAACCTAAAAGATATCAAAAAGATACAATAAAATAGTTTTAATTAAAATAAAAGTCTAGACAAAATTTGAAAAACTTGCATCTACAATTGCACTATGTGGCCACATAAGCTTATGGCTTGTGATTGCATAGACTTGGCTTGGGTATGAAAACATTTGGCCACATGTATGATTACATTATACGGTCGCATAGGCCTTCAATTCAGCCCATCGTCCGTTGCTTGACCTAAGTTGATCTATCTTTTTCCTTCTTCCATGCTCAATATGAAACTTGTTATAATGCTTGTTGTGGTCGATGTTTCATCTACTGTAGTTTGAATAAGTAATCCCATGGGTTCCTTGACCTTTTTTGCTCATGACCTAGTCATTATTCATTCAACCACGAACAATGGGTACTTGTCCTTGTCATCTCTCGTACCATTGTTCTCATCACTTTAGCAATCTCACACATAGACACACACCTAAATCCTTCTAGTGACACAGCCTAAAATAAACCATGCAAAGCCTTACTATTCTAATTACACTCATCTAAATTAGCGCTCGACCTATTAGCTATAGGAGTGGGGTAATAACACCATTAACGGTGCTAGAAGGGGCGGTCCAACCATTCACTATGCCCATCCATCAATTTCAGGAAGGCTATCATTCTAACTTTCTAATAGGTGTAATTACTACCATCAAAGTATGGCAGACATACAATGAATTGCTCATCTAGAAAACTAGGGTGAGGAATCAATTTGGACTTTGATACCACTTGAAAATTACATATGATTAAGCCTAGAAAATCTTCTAGACTCGCTGATCTAATTCCTTAAATGTCCAAGACTCGCTGGAACTTGCTTAACTCACACCTGCTCCCGATCTTTTGGAATTGTCTATCTCATGCGGATCAACAAGAACACATTGTTTTTGTACTCTTTCTATACTTCTGGTCCAACCTTCCTCAATCTTTAGCAATGTCTGAAATTTATTGAGAAAATATGTTCTTGATTTTATTTAGGAAGTGAGTGTTTTCGATTGCATGATTTTAATGCTTTTCCCAATTTGTGGTTGATTGATCTCGAGATGCGGAATTGTTAGTTGATCTTCAAAGGATGTTATGAAAGTAGAAAATAATTGTCAACCCCAGTTTTCATGAAGTGTGGCTTGTGTATTTATAGTAGAGAGGTATAGCGATAGTATAGGACAGATAGAACTCTTGAAAATTGTGATAGTATTGGGATAGTATCGACGGGCAATGATGATTCTGCCTCGAACGCTCCAGCATCAACTTGGCGACAGGCTAACATAATTCTGCCAACTCTTTTTCCACGTTCCATATTCTAACCTAAAGAATCCTAGTTCATCCATATAACGTTCTAAAAGACATATTGACTTTTACAACTCTTTTATAATAATCCTTTTGTTTAAAGAATAACTAATCCAAATTAAAACCTAACACTCTATGGGGCACTTTTCTTGGGATCTCTTTTTCTCCATGATGTACAAACATATTCAGGGATCTTAGTCTGATACACAATACTCTTGTTCACATGAATGTTACTTTCTTGAGTGAAAGTAACATGATATAACAAAATAGATGAACGACGTCGTATGAACTTATAATTCATATCTTTCCACGAATATCAATGTGCTCGCACTGCTCTTAAATAATGCAACAATAATTGAAGAACTTTTCTTCAAAACTATATGAGCATGTATGAGAGCACATAAAACTTCTTTGTCGTGTGAACATGAAAAGGAAGGTCTTCTAAGAGCAAAATGATTAGAAGGTCTTGAACTAAAATTGTAATATCGCATATTTATTTTTCGTTGCTATTATGTCCATCTGGATTGGTTACATTCATTAATCTATATACTTTTTAATCATTATAATTGTTTTCGTCATGACTAACTCTATTGTTGCAATAGAATATGCCCCGGACGACTTAGACAATCAACGAGTTTAGTAGTTCCAAATTTAAAATACATCTAATTCCATTAAATTCCCTTGACAATTTATGTGTCTATAAATTTAATTATGATCTGTTTATAATTTTATCAAGCTTGAATTAATGTGGAACCACC
>NW_019252094.1:18582-26627 GCF_002742605.1 Olea europaea var. sylvestris | reverse complement strand
AATTTGGAAACATTGGAGGTTAAGTACGATGAAGAGGATTTTGCCTTGATCCTATCATGTTCACTGCCTGGTTCTCATGCGTCATTTCGGGACACTATCTTATACAATCGAGATACTTTGACTATAGGCGATGTCTATGATACTTTACAGTTAAAGGAGAAGATGAAGCATTTGGTTGGAGCTACATCAAGGGATAAGGAAGCTCTTGTATCTAAAGATGGTCTACGGAGAGACAAATCAAAAGTCAACTTTAGCAATGTGTATTGTTACTACTACAAACGGAAGGGACATATTTGAAATGATTGCGATATGTTGCAGGCTAGAGGTGATTTGGCTGCAAATCGTGGAGCACAACCTTTGACTTCAAACGAAACCAATGTAGTTGAGGATTTTTCAGATGGCGGAGATGTGATGTTGACCGTGGTATCTGATGTGGAATATATGTCTGACGAGGAGTGGATTCTTAATTTAGCATGTTCGCACCATATGTGTTCCGATAGAAATTTAATTAAGACATATGAGGCTATTCAGCAAGGTGGAGTTGTAATAGGAAACAACCAATCTCGCCGTATTTTTGGAATCGATCGAGTCAGTTTACAGTTGCAGGATAGGACGGTCAGAGCACTTGGCCAGGTTCGACATGTTTCAAATCTGAAGAGGAATCTCATCTTTCTGAGTGCCCTGAATGCAAAAGGGTATAAATTCTCTAGAGGAGGTGGAGTCTTGAAGGTCCGAAAGGAAGTTTGGGTTGTACTGGAGGAACGAAGAAGGTCCCATTTGTACATTTTGTAAGGAAGTGTAGAATTAGTTAAAATGAGACATTTGGATAAGTTTAGTACTGTGGTGGAAGTTCAATTTGGTGCAGTACCTCTTGTGTTAGGCTCTGAGTTGGTTCAGAACACTGTCAGGAAGAGCATTGATGATTCTGCCACCGATTTCAGCGGGGACAATGTGCTCAGTTGCTGGGGTTGGACTTATCGAGCGTAGGTACCATAGTGTTAGTAATGTCTGGGATGCTTCTAGGGACGTTGAAGGCGACAGTTTCAGCAAGGGGCCTTCTGATCAAGCATCTGGTTTGGTTCTTGTCACTGGGTGTACTTCGGCCCTGTGTGATCAACATTAATTTCGAGGAGGAGTCTTAGGAACCCTAGGATTGAGTTCAGGTGTCACTTGTGGATATCGGGCAGAGAATGATTGTTTGGTTTAGATGGAGTGTTTTGGTTACTGCGTTGAGGAGATTGGCCATTTCATTTCGATACAGACGGATTTGAAATCTAGGAGTTTTGTTCTGTTGCATCGAAATGTGTGTCAAGATGGAGATTGTTAGAATTTTGAGGTGACCTAAATTCTTTTGTTGAAATAATTGTAGAATTCTAATTGAAGTGCACATCAAAAGGAATTCCAGTTAGAATGCTTTGAGAAATCTTATTCAAGTTTAATTGTCAAATTCTATTTAAGTTCTATTTTGAAGCTCATTGGGAGTTGAAAGTTGAGTTGGACTTGAAGAGTTAAAATAAGGAAACTTTTAGACATTTTATTTCATCTACAACTCCACTTCTAAGGATTAATTTTTTCCTATGAATATAAGACTCATCTGTCAGTTTTGTGAGAAGCAATTTTGTTAAGTTATACTTGTTTTCTCCATATTATTCAGTAATAAATACCGTTCCTCTGTGATTAACCCCTTTTTGTTCTTCTTTACTTTAAATCTTGTTTTCTTGGTGTGATCTTGTTTATTTTAATATTGTCATTAAATCTCATTCTTTACAATCCGGCTTGAGATCAACAAGTGATATCGGAGCTTTCGTGCCCAACAGAAGAAACAGAACATCAATTATTTCAAGATTTAAAAATTGCAAGAAATATCTCAATTGTACCAATTATAAGCGAAAAAGAGGACATGATGAACAATATATGCACCAAAAAAGAAAAAAAAAATTCCCCCAGTTTAAATTGGGAGGTTTTGTTTGACTATATAAACCTCCAAACTTAATTTGTAGAAAACTCGCAAAACTATAAACCAATTAATTGAAAAGATCGTATTAACAATATAGAAATTTTGTGAGGTTGAATAACAGACGGTTGAGAATGTCACATTGGGATAACTTTTTGACTGGCCTTAACTGGTGGAAATCGTGTTTCATATTTAAGTTGCAATTTTCTTTAAAGTAGTATTGTTGAAAATGTAAGGAATTTTTAAATCAACCATGTGGGCTTATATGTGTGAAATATTGTATATTAAATTAAAGATTATCAAATTTGGTTAAATCCATTTAAAAGTTATATAATAAGATTTCGGTATTTTGACCTTTAATGCATCCAATTTAAGTGTCTGTCTTTTATGTGTAAAAATTGGGCCCAGGTTCCTAATTCTGTGATGGGCCAAATTAGGTCAAAGGGCGTCAATACATAAATACGATTATGATCCCGAAATTACACGTGCATTGCTCATTCTGTTCTGTCTCCTATAACTAGAGAAAATTAAGGGCTGCGTGTTGATTTGGAAGATAAAATCGCAAAATTCAACTATCGCAATTAACAATGTCTGATTCAGGTACGCTTTCAATTTAGTTTACATATTCTTGATGATCCAATGTGAAAGATCCGGTGATTATGAAGGTAACAAAATTCTGCCACGGAAAACACATTTATACTAATGGAGTGGATGCATGAGATACTGTCAAGTGTCACCTTCAATACATTGGGATGAGTGGACCTTTTGGTGGCTTTTATTGACGTATACATTCATTTGAATTTAAACTACCATAACTTTTGTCTTCCAGGGATCCGAAAATCTCCCTCTTTCGTCTCTTGGGAAGCATGAAGATTCTTCATGTTCATCTTCTTTAAATTTCTTTTTCTTCTAGAGTTATGAATTATTTATAAACTTAAGGTAGATATGATTTGTTATGTTCTTGAGTGAACATCAATTTTGATATGTAGGAGTATGTAATCTTAAGTGGTTTTCGATTTTTGGTTTCTGACAATTGTAATCTTGGACGATTTGGTTTCTATTCTAGTGTCGAGGTTTCTTCCGATTACAAAAGCTCAAGAGGGTGTATGAGCTTTGCTTTGACCATCCTACCTTAAGGTGAAAATTCTTGTGTTCTTGAAATTTTTTTTTTCTTGCTTTACAATATTTGTTGATTGCTAGAGCTAAACTGATATTTTATTAAACTTGGGCATTACACAAATAATTTGGAATCGACCATAAGAATCATTTTTTGTCACTAGACTGATACATTGCTTGATTTAAGACATTTTACTTATTAATAACATATTAATTTTTTGCTTGGTTTAATAATAGGACGTTTAGCATTGACTACAAGAATTTTTCCTCAACTCGGCTCGGTAAATTGCTAGACTTACTGACTGGTTGAGTAGAGGGCAGTTTGCTGTATTCCATGCTCCTGTATAATTCAATTTCTTCGCCATAGCTCTTCTTACACCGGAAGTATAATACCGTATATGCCACCTTCGGGAAAAAAATCCCCAAAAAAAAGACTCCCATCACAATCAATCCATTAATGGTCCAATTCTCTGGCATCATACCGCAGTTCAGAAATAGAATCAAGCACAGCGGATTGAAGCATAAGTTTAGCATAAAACCATGCAATCTCTTGCCCTTGATAAGCGCGGCAGCTTTTCCCAATGCCTCGATTCCACAACCTTTGTCGACTACACATACGACAATAGCCAAGTTCCAAACGACGGGCAGATATAAACAGCAAACACAAGCAGAAATAACTAGCAAGACGGTGGCTGAAATGGTGGTGAGATTAGCAGACATGAGTAAAGGAACAGACAATGCCACACACAAGAACACGTACGCCATTGCATGAAGTTTTGTATAGAATTCTGTTATCAGTGCCCTTTTCCATGTTCTCACTATCCTTAAACATAGATCTTTCAAGGATAATGTCTCGTCTTTATAAGACATGGCTGATACTAATATTGTTGCAGTAGTGGAGAAGTTCGAGACAATGAGAACAGCAAGAAGGCAAGCCATTTGCACAGCCACAAGAAGGGCAAAATCATCTCTGAGCCGTTCTATGCCAAGAAGCTCGGTTGAGTTAGACCTTAAAGAGGTAGTATTCGGTGTAAATGGGCTCTGATCAGCTACAAAGCTAGAATTCATATAAACCTCGGCAATATCATTGAACAAGAATTGGAAGGAGAAGGTGAAAGAAATGAACAAGATTGCATATAGGATGAGGGAAAATATAAATATTGAAGCCATGAGCTTTCCATTTTTCGGGAGAAGTTTGATAGATTCCTTTAGAATCAACAAGAAACTGAAAAAATCATAGACTTCCATAACACCTTGATCAGTGTTTAGAGCTATTAATGATCATTTTATAATCTGGGGAACGTGCCAACTATATACACAGAGATGTCCGTTTCAAATGGAAACAATATGTCCGCCTTGTTGACAAACAAGACTAGTAGTCCAAACGAAAGTTCAGTTCACACCTAATAGATAATGGTCTAGAATTATCATAGAATTCGATAATTGTTAACCTTGCTTTTTGTAGGGGGACGTGGCCTACAAATTTCAACTCCACTCACATCTACAGAGCCTTACTCCCGTACACTTGGACAAATTGTTAAACCGCACATGGCCTTGTCCGATGGTGGAGGAGGTGGTCGTGAATGCTCTGACGGTCAATTCAGTCGATAGTAATAGTATATTGTGCTTGGAACGTGCTTGAGACTTTAGCCATAAAGGTGTTCGGGTACTGAAGGTATTATGAGGATATAAAATGGGAGAGAGCAATATTGTTTTAAGTAGGTAAAATTGCAATACGTTCAAATGATATTGTGTGAGATTTTATAGTAGAAGAGGAGGAATTGTCACCGTCCAGAGACACATGGCCTTGTTTTGATGATTGAAGTGTCCCCTCCTCTGCATCACTTCGCCCGTCATAGGCTGATTTGCATTTAATGTTATCTGAAAAGTGTTCATCCTAGAGCATAGGTCCGACCACTGAAATAGAGATTGATAATTTGACTTTTTAGATGCTCTGCTGTAGAAATGTTATATCAATCAATCGTAGGACGATCTTGTACAAAAGATCAGTTGGAAGAGGTAAGGTGAGAGATGCTCCCTCTTGGCAAGGATGCCAATTGCCTCAGATTTCTTTTGCTATAGAGGGTTGGGCTCTTCATGGTACCTTGACAAGAGCAATACATCACCTCAGCTACCTTTTCTATGGCCTCACCTCAGCTAGGTAAGATGATGATGTGAAGTGTGGACCCAATTGGACTTGTTGCTGCTGGCTATTACGTGGCTATGACTTGAAATCTTGTCAGAAAAGACGTAAAAATAATATAAATACAAATTGGTATTGATATATACCACCACTAGTTTTCTAACTTTTGTCATATTTAAACGATAGATATTCTCTTGTGAGAAAAATAGATAAAAACAAGCGATAAACACAACGTAAATGAAAATAAAAAAAGGAACAAAAAAAATGCAAATTAACGTGGTTCAAGAAACACATTGCAGCACAAGAGACGGACAATTAATTAAGACGTTTGGTAATTTCTCCTCCAACCAAGATAAAAGATGCCATTGATGCGGCTAATCCCATGCATATTGTATGGACATCTGGTCGCACAAATTGCATAGTATCGTAAACAGCTACTCCAGGTATTACCCATCCGCTAGGAGAGTTTATAAACAAATACAGATCTTTGGTATCATCCTCGATACTAAGATATACCATAAGACCAATAAGTTGATTCGAGATCTCGCTATCAACTTCTTGGCCTAAAAAAAGTAATCTTTCTAGATAAAGTCGGTTGATTAGGGTAAAATTGTATCCCTTAGGAACCGTACATGCACCTTTTGAAGCATACGGTTCAAAAAATAATTGCGAAAAAAAAAAGAATCAATGTCTAGATTCAAGTCCTCTTTCTTTGTTCCTATTCTTTTTTCATAGCAGGTTTTTTCTGACTTCTAATGAAAGGACTTTTTCTTCGATTTTTCAATAAAGAGGAATTTGAACTTCTTTCTTTCTTATAATAGAAAAAAAGTCACTAAACTTATCGAATTAACTTCTCATTGATGTATTGTTTCATCGAGATTCAATCCAAATCACGATGGTATTTTCTTGTTCCTGAATGGGTCTCTTTCATCTTTTTAGGTTTATGCTCTACTCCGGGTAAAGATCCGCCCGATTTTGATTTGCACATATGGGACAAATCTTCCCATTACCATTTCTTTTTGTTATGACTTTCTTTCTTTTTTTTCAATTCATTTCATACCTTTCACCAAGTATTTAGTTTGAGATTCCCTCGCTTGACAAATAGGATATCTTTACAAATACCAAACAGGAATCATTTATGATACAAGTAGTAATCATAGATATATTACCAATTGGGTTTTTTCTAAACGGAGCCTGGATACTTCATTTTTTAGTCCATCACGTAATTGGGATAGGGACGTGGAATATGGTCTCTCTGCTGAATTTCTCGAACTTGCCTAGAATCTTTTTATTTTTTATTTTTTATTTTTTTTCTTCTGGCTTTTATGTTTTTAAATTTTAATCGTATTTAAAAATAATCAATTAATTAAAAAAAGGATAAATGGAGATATTTCATTCCCGCCTCTGCCTAGTCCATTGCCATCTGTATTTTTGACCCTCTCAATCTCTCCTTACACCATAGTTTTATAAACTAGCTTGGCTCGGCCAACCATCCTGAAAAACCCCAAACTAAACACCAAGCCCGGATCTTTGAATTCAATAAAGCATCTCCAATTCATTCTATAGATTGTACCTACATTCTAATCAAGTTGAAAGACTAGCACTCTATGTAGCTTTGATTTTTATTTAATAGATATTCGAGTCGACAAATGTAGAAGACGAATATACCCTGGACACACCTCTTTTATCTAAAATCCAATACAGCAACACAGTTGTCTTTTATCTATTCTAAAATTAAAATTAATAAAATGTAGAAGAAGAATATGCCCTGGACATGTAGACACACCTCTTTATCTCTTTTTCCTGTCTACAATTATTTCTCTCCTCAATTATTTCATGTCCATCGTTTTCTGAGGGTCTCTTGTGTATCACACTTTGATGCAGTCATTATCTATTGACTTCAGCAATCTGACGGTCTGCGTGCATCACACTTTGATCAAATATGACTTATTGCATATTTTTAACCAATCATGGTGCACGTCTAGACTCAAATTTAGATGGAACACGTTGTCGACGAATGATTGAACAGTTTTAAAAATTAAAACAAAAATATCAAATCATTTTCTGACACATCAATTTGTCTTTTTACTCCCTTTTTTAAGCTTGACTAAATGACTTTATTCATTTAACAATCTCGTCCGTACTTTGGATGCCGGTGTAACCATTGAAGGCCGTTGAAGTGACTAACAATTCTTTTTTCTCACATTTCTTTATGTTATTTGTACCAGTAACCGGTTTATGGATGAGTGCTCTTGGAGTAGTCGGTCTGGCCCTGAACCTACGTGCCTATGACTTCGTTTCTCAGCTGAAGCAGAAGAATAATAGAAAGCTGAAGCAGCTAAAGCATCCGCAGAAGAGGAAACCATTGTTGATCCTATGGGGTAGGAAGCCCCAAGCCAACCCTTCCCAAGGAGAAGTCGCTATTAGTAAGCACTCCCCTAGTTTTGACCTAATGAGCTTTCTTTACGTTGAATTAACCCGGTGGGTTCGCCTAGATGCCTAGTAAAGAACGAGCTGGTGGGAAAGATCTTGATTTAAGCTTAAAAGCTTTCAATGGATGGGATAAGCTTTTGGATGGAAAAAAGGGCTATTAACAACTGAAATAGTGCTCCACGTTTTTGTTTGTTAAATCCATGGTTTTGCAACATGGGAGTCTTAAGCATATTAAAACGACAAAACAGCCCCAATCCCTTTTGCTTTAGATGCAAGTCTTGGTCTCAACTAACTAACGACTTTCCTCTTTTCCTCGATCCTCTTCTGGGCATGTCCTTGAGACTAGTGCTTGACTTCCCGGACATGTGGACATGAAGTGGACATGAAAAAGAAATTGAT
>NW_019252094.1:9928-14431 GCF_002742605.1 Olea europaea var. sylvestris | reverse complement strand
AGAAAAAAGTTCATTTAACATAGAATTTCTACTATCACCAAAATCATTTTCCAGAAATTTAGCAGTAATGGACTCAACAATTCTAATGCTACAATTGTGACAATAAAACTTATATCTTTTTGATCTATCTGGATACCCAATAAAATAACTAGAAGTGGATTGTAGGTCTAATTTCATTTCAAGAGGATTATAAATTCTAACCTCAGTTGGAAAACCCCGAACTCTGAAATGTACTAAATTTGGCTTACTGCCTGTCCATAATTCAAGGTGTCTTTGCAATCGTTTTACTTGGAATTCTGTTCAAAATATACATAGCAATTTCCAAAGCTTCACCCCATAAATATTCTGGCAAATTTGTTCTATTCATCATGCTCCTAACCATATCCTTCAAAGTTCGATTTCATCTTTCAGAAACGTCATTTTGCTCGGGTGTCTCTAACATGGTATATTGAGGCATTATTCTACACCCTCGTAAAAACTTTGCAAAATCACCCATGCTTTGACTAGACTCATCATACTTCCCATAATATTCACCACCACAGTTAGATCTTACAACGTTGATAATTTTTTCACATTGTTTCTCTACTTTCATTTTGAAAATCTTAAATTTCTCAAGTGCATGAGATTTATGATTAATCTGATAACCTTATCCATATCGTAAGAAATCATCAATAAAAGTTATGAAGTATTTTTTCCCACATATGGTGGAAAATAAAGGTCCACCAATTTCGATATGCATCAAGTTCAAAACACCACACTCCTAGTGGAACCTTTCTTCATAGACTTAGCCAACTTTTCTCTTATACAATCTACACAAGCATCAAAATCAGAGAAGTCTAGAGAGTGAAGTATCTCAACCTTTACCAATCTCTCCATCATTTTCCTCGAAATGTGCCCTAACTGCTTTTGCCACAATATAGAAGATGATTCACGAATTAGAGACCTTTTATTTGATACATCGGTAGTACAAGAAACTTCATCAATAGAAGCCAAAGACAATTTGTATAAGCCATCACATAAAAATCATTTCCAATCAAAAGAGAATCATAAAACAATTCAACCATTCCATTACCAAAATTAAAGGAAAAAATAGAACCATCAAGTTTCGATATATAAATTAAATTCCGTCTCATTGTCTCTACAAAAATTGTATGCAAAAATAAGAAAGAAACTAAACTCCAAAGACAACTTTACTACTCATATGAACTTAACCTTCATTCTCACTTGTATCCATTTGCTTATGAACCTCTGCAAAGAATTCGCAATATGAATACTAGCTCCCGAGTTTATCTACTGAGAATTCAAATGTACATCTACAAAGGAAGGCTTAAAACAAACTAAGGCCAATGAGATACCTCTGAAACTTTTCTTCTTCTGTAACCAAGCCTTAAATTTAAAACAATCTTTCTGCGGATAACCCTTCTTTTTGTCGAACTTGCATTGATCATTTTTCTTTTTATTTCCTTTGGGAACACTAGAAGTTTGACTGCTAATTGGGGTGTGACTTATTGCCCTTATGGAACTTAAACTTATGGTTATGAGAAGACCCCTTGTTTAGTGGTGATTGAAAAGTTAATTGTACAGTTTCAACAGTCTTACATCCCATCCTATACTTCTCTTGGACACATACTGCAATAAGGCCATTCAAATCCCATTTAATTCGCTGAGCATTATAAGTAACCTTAAGCGATTAACTTGGTTTGAAAGGCTATTTAAAACATGATAAATTAGAAAAGGCTTTGTGATGGGGATTTTAAGAGCCTTTAACTTAGAAATGATATATTTATCATCTTTATAATGTGCTCCCTAACTCCACTTGTACCATCATATCTCATATTCATCAGTTTGTCTATCAAATCTCCAATTTCACCTATATCCAACTCAACAAATCTCTCTCCCATGGCATCCGTAAACGTTTAGCATTTTTATTGTTTGGAATAGCACCCATAATGGAATCGGGTATGGAGCACTTAATAATCTTCAAACAAAATATGTTAGCCCTTTTCTACTTTTCATACTCATTCACATATTCAAGAGCGCTCTTATCTTTGGTTTTCTAAAGATACTTCTCCATTGTAAAATCTAAGCCCAAAAGATCAAGTGTTATTTCTACGTCTTGTTTCCATCTCACATAATTATTCCTAGTCAAGGTTTCAATAGCATACAATTAACTTGAAAGAGACAAAGTATTTAAAATTGTAGAAACATAAAATAACATATATAAATCATCCAAAATAAGGCATGCAATCAATGGAAGATAACATATCCATCTAACTAACATGGGCTATTAATTAGATAGTCTGTAATTAAAGTCAAAATCATATGAATCTCATCATTATAAAGTTACTTTTGGACTGACAATACAATATGTTGTAAGGTACTCCTAAAACATATCATAAAGCTAATTAACAAAATCATATTGATTTTTTGAAATACCATCATCTTTAGACAGAAGGAGATTTCTAGACCAAGACAATTTCATTAACTACCCCATGCAACTTTTCAAAACATCACATATAATAATACTTTTGGGCAAGATACTATACGCAGTAATTCAAAAATACGATGCTAACCCCCTTTTTTGGGAGAAAAACGAATAAATAATAATGAGTGTGCCACTTTGACAGATACCATCCATTTTTTATTTCAAAATATTTTTCTTAATGGAAAAACAAGGATAGTCTTAAGGCCCATGAAAAAGTTCAATTACAAAACAATAATTATGCAACAAATCATAATTATCAACTTGATGAAAGGCGAAATTCAAATATGATTGTGAGACAAAATTAGTAACAAAATTTCAATATTTATTAAAATGAAAGTTCGTAAAATTTAATCTTTCTAAGAACAATTAAGAGAGTATGTATAGTTCTTAAATTCAATTATAAAGGTGAAATTGAAATGGACAGATAATAACATCATTTAAATATATAAACATTTATATATATACACAAACTTGTACATATGCATATTAAATTCCAAATTGTAAACTGACATGTAATTAATATAGATTTTCAAACAGTCAAATACACACACATACGTACACAGAAAAGATAGAGGCTTTAAAAGTATATCTTAACCAATAAGGAAAGACCTAGACATGCAGTTAAATTAAATTACCTCTATTTTTATTAATGCCAACAAAAACCCTAGAAATTACGTGTAGGTATTTTTAGTTCCAAAACTAAACGAAATAATAAAAGAAAATGAAAGAACACCGAAGATTTTTCGCCCTTGGCTCGGATATTCACCCACAAAGGGCTAATCACCACGTTGAGCATCCACTTTTAGTGGTTATCGCTCCAATCCACTAGAACCAACAAAATATCAGATGTTTAAGGATTACAACATAATAGATCAGAAAAGATCTAGCCCTCAGACTCTAAAAAACATGAATTCTCACTCACGCAGATTACACCAAAGTAACCAGCACCAAACACTCAATCAGTGAGTAGAATCATCACAAGAATACTGTAATCTATACTAGATTTCACCAAGAACACCTAGAAACCAAGGGATTACAGATGAAAACTAAGAGTTTTCAGAGAGAGGACGAACAGAGAACAAGACTCACGAAAACCCTAGACGTAAAGTCTCTCCAAAAATCGTGGTAAGTGAAAAGTCTAGGGCTAAGTATAATGAAAAAATCGCTTGCATCCAACGGTTCAGCTGACTCCACCTAGCACCATCTGATCCATCTAGTTAAAACAAACTAAAGTCGCATTTGGAGGAAACATGAGTCTGCACAAGTGGGGGCAAACCGGGTCACATTCAATTAAAAGGGCCACTTTATTTGGGCTGCATCATTAGGCTCCAAAAACACTTAAACGTCGAGCATAATATTCAACAATACGCTAATTTTTTTAATTTTTTTTTTAATTTGCCAGCTACGAAAGACAAAAAAAAGATGGATGACAGAAATCTAAATTAATTCCAAAACCTTGAATTGGCGGCGAAATCAGGATTGAAAACTTAATAATTCCAAAACCATGAATTGGTGGCTGGAAGCCAGAATTTAAAATTTTAATAATTCCAAAACCTTGAATTGGCGACTACGGAAATCAGAATTGAAGACTTAATAATTCCAAAAACTTTGAATTCCAAAGTTATAGAAACTTTAGAATTCTTCAGTCAAAAATTAAGAAAAGACCATTGTTTTTACGAAGGATTTTGATATTAGCATTAAGGCTCTAATACTAATTGTTGCTTTTAATAATAATCATGCTATAAAACAAGAATCACAATACTAAATTAATAGTACCTGCAAAATATATCTCGAATGCAAATATTTACGCTAGATTTTCATCTCCTTGCTCCTCACAAAAAAATTAGCCATCAATGGACAAGCCAATATAAAATCATATGGAGAGGAAAGAGGACCTAGCCTCTTATATAGAAATTTATTGACGTCTCATTAATGACATCAACCCTAATTGGGGTTTAATTATTTCCAGTTATATACTGAAATTACCTCAATATATAGGATATAACCATATATGACTA
>NW_019252094.1:6028-6671 GCF_002742605.1 Olea europaea var. sylvestris | reverse complement strand
AAAAAACTCAACCAATTTAAGAAAAAAGAGAGAGAAGCTGGCTGCCTTCTTCTTCTTAGTGTGAGAACTTTTCTGCAAAAGAAAAAAGAGACTTCCTTCTCTGTGAAAATCGAAGTCGACCTTTGTGGTGTGCCTTTTCTTCTTTGTGAATGAAAAAGTCTCCCAATTGAAGTTACCTTTGTGGTGTTGGATCGAAGATTTCTGAGCCGGATTTAAAAAGGGGGATTTCGTTTCATTTAGTTCACTGCTTCATTTTGGTTTCTTGAATTCCATTACATTTATTTGATTTAATCCTTCATTAACCTTTGTTGTGTGGTTGCAGGTTGGATTAACAACAACAAATTGCTCTGATACCAATCTCCACCTTGATACCAAATCATCCTGCAAGTTAGATAAGATAACAAGTAACTTAAAGAAAAAAAGAACTTACAAGTTTGTACCAATGTTTAGAAGATCAAGGCAGCTTCTAAATTTTACTAATGGGAGCACTTTAGTTCCCATGTCTGCAGGATTATATTCTGAAAGGATTTTCTCAAGTTTTACCAGTTCTTGAGAAACCATATCTCTAATGAAATGCAATCTAACATCTATATGTTTAGTACGTTCATGAAAGACAGGATTTTTGCATAAGTGAATAGCAGAT
>NW_019252094.1:0-5726 GCF_002742605.1 Olea europaea var. sylvestris | reverse complement strand
GTCTAGAACTGGGACTCTCTGTCCCAAACGATCTCTAGGTTTCCATCTCTTCTATGCCACTAAGCATCCATTCCGTATGTATACCAGTATGCTTAAATGTGTTGAACCTTACACCTTTTCTCAAGCTAATTTATCATAGGAATAGCAACAGGCAATAAAACGAGAACATGATGCGCTCATTGCCATTGATTATTGGGATCTTGTCCTTCGTTCTCATGATCACACCATTATTCACACTAAATGGGTCTACAAAATCAAACAGGAGACTGATGGAAGTATGGATTGCTATAAGACGAGACTAATGGATTAATGGTGTTGACTTTATGGGACATTTAATCTAGTGATTAAACCTGTGACAGTGAGGGTTATTTTAGCACTATCTATTTTATTTGACCAGCTTATTTAACAGTATAATGTCTCAAATGCTTTCTTACATGGAAGGTTTGAAGAGTAAGTGTTCATTGAACAACCAAGTAGAATTCTCCATTCACGATTTTCTGAGCATATTTGTCGCCTTAAAAGGCCCTCTATAGCCTTAAATAGGTGCCTAGAGCATGGTTCCTTTGCCTATCAATCAGGCCGCTTGATTTTGGCTCTACGTGTTCCCCGTTGATACATCCTTGTGTACCTTTCGTCATAGCAATTTACATAATTTTGTGTTGATATATGTTGATGATCTCCTCGTCATCAGTTCATGTTCTACCTCAATACAACACCTTGTTGCTCAGCTTAAACAAGAATTTGCTTTGAAAGCTCTTGGTGAGCTCGACTGCTTCTTGGGAATTGAAGCCTCAAGGGATACTCAGGGACTTCATTTACGTCAAAGTAAAAATATAGTTGATCTTATTCAATTCTTTAGGATGGATGGTATAAATCCCTGCCCAGCTCCATTTATCTTTGGAGGAAAAAATATCTACTGTGAATAATGAGTCTATTGAGGATATTACTGGTCACAGGCAACTGGTTGGTATACTTCAATATTGTACTTTAACTCAACCTGAGATTGCATACTCTGTGAATCAGTTATGGCAACATCTGCATTCTCCCACAGTTTTTCATTGCAAGTCAGCCAAAACAGTCTTACGCTATCTCAAGGGTACGTTAGATCTTGGCCTATATTTCTGCAAAGGTTCCTTAAAACTTCATGCCAACTGTGATTTTGACTGGGCTGGAGATCTAAGAGATAGACGATCAATTACTAGATACAGAGTATTTTTGCACCCGTATTTGATATCATGGTGTGAAAAGAAGCAAGGTGTGGTTTTTTGCTCCAGTACTGAATCTGAACACCGGGCTTTGGCTATGGTTGCTGCTGAACTCTATTGGCTATGAATGCTTTTTAAAGACCTTCATATGACTTTTCTTTTTCCTCCTGTCATTTTGGTATGACAATCAAAGTGTAATTGTCTTTGTTGCTAATCCGATTATCATGCTCGCACTAAACACATCATCATGAATTTCCATTTATTCTAGAAAAGTTTTGAACAAGGTCAATACTCACTATATCTCTACAATAGATCAGGTCGCGAATATTTTCACAAATGGCCTCTCATTCTCTTGTTTCCAGTTCCTAAGAGACAAACTCATGGTTTGTGATCTTCCCATTCGTTTGAGGGGAGTGTTAAGCCAGACATATCATATCTCCCTAATTATACAACTCATACTAATTGTGCAATGACTGATGAGCCAAGATAGGAATTCCAGCATTATTCTTATAAATGTCTAATATCTTCCTCTTTATTAATCTTTCAATGTATAGCTTAGGTTCTATATTTGGTTTATATATCTATTTAGCTGTAAGATACAAATTGTATGTCTCCATCATTTCTATATATACATGTTACACAATAGGCTTCGTACATTAACCAAAAACACATACACAATGTCTATTTTCTAAAAAGAAGATCATATGTTCTAACTGAGACGATATCGATTAATTAGATATGAACCTACCTTCATTGTATTGGACACTGTGCTTTCCCCTCAAATGGTGACTGTTGACACACTAAAAGTGTAGCCTAAATTAAATAGCCCAAAGAATGAAGCCCAATTGGGTAATTCAGGATAAAGGCCCAGACAGGGTTATTAATAAATGCAGTGGAAGCCCACGAACACAGTAACATCATCGCCCAAGCTTGCAAGACGTCCAAGATCTGAGCGAATGGAATGCCTTACAGTCGTCCAGAGCGATGACCCTGTTCTCGCCCATACTTTCGAATCGCCCAGGATCTTAGCAAACATAAAATGTTATGGTTATCCAGGAATGGAGTTATTAAATCAGTTATTGAGCAATCTTATCACATTCCACGATTCAAGGAACCCAGTTGAAGGCGGTTGAACGATAAAGAGTAGTGGCAGCAATTAAAGACGACAGTTCCATGACAAGTTAGCCACCATAAAGAAAGTGGGTGGTTATGAAGTAATCAAACATTTTTCAAGCAGTTTGTCACAAAGGAATCATCGAGGGAATATAAAAGGAAGAGAAGATATAGAGAGAAAGACCCCGAATCAAACACTCTCAAACAGAGAATATATAATTTCAATTTCTTAGTTTAAACTTAAACATTTCTTTCAGTACTCGTGTGCTTGCGCCCCTTGGAGGCATTCTATTTAGTTCCAAATTGTAAATCATCACCAATAAAACACCCCTTTTTGGGACTTTGTCTCAAGAGGTTTGTTCCTTACACAATCGTCTGATCCCTTTTTAATTGTTAGTGACTACCCGGGCGAAATAATTTGGCATGTCCAGTGGGACCTTGGTGTTTCGTGTTGAAGATACAAAAGGTGAAACAATATACCTCACAAATCTAATAAGGAAACAGCAAGTCAGGGAGGAGTCCAGTATGTTATCGAGCGATATGAGGAGCAGCGTAGCTCTCCACGAACAGAGGGACAGAATCAGAACAGTCACAGTTGTTACAAACCAATGACAGAGTTGAGTCCTCGAACCATACATGCATTACTTGGAGAACTCAAACAAGATGTCATTGAACAGGTAAATCTACGAAATATTCATAATATGGAAAGATTTACCCAGAATGGGAATGCACATTATGACAACATGACCAAACAACTGAATACTTTGAATGAAATAATGAATAAGTTAGTAGGCCAAATTTGTTAGCCAGTTGTGCCTCTTGCAAATCACTTCCAAGCTAGGACAATTGTGGGACATAATGCCCTAGTCCTAAGTCCAAATCAAGGGGTAGAACCACATTTTGGTCCCTCTACTTCAAACCAGTGGATGGTGTAATGTCAATCAAAATAGTGGCAATGATACATCTAACTTGGGGGGTAACCTAAACGTAAGAGACAATGTCCCAAATAATGGACAGAATGCCCCACGTGTTAATGATGGAATAAATATTCAGGCTAACAATTACAATGACCCAAATCAAGGCAACTTTGTTACCAACCAATGACCAAACATCAGGCCTCAAGCAAATCAACCGATCAAACAACCTGTAGGAATTCCATATGACCCCAACGTCATGTTGAGGAATCAAATTATGGAAATAGTACAAGACCAGATGGCTTTTGGGGTACGTCCTGTTATTAGGTCGACTTACACAAAGCTATATCCTGATTAGGTAGACCAAGCATATCCATGGCCTATAGGTATAAAGTGCCAGAATTCTTACAATTTACTGGTTTAGGAAAGATGTCTACTCTAAAACACATAGGGCGATTCACACTGCAAAGTGGTGACGTAACTGATTACCCTAAAATGAGGTTGTTCCCTAGTTCATTAATACGAGTAGCTTTTTCCTGGTTCATCAATTTGCCAGCGAACTTTGTTCAAACATGGCAACAATTGGAGCAATTGTTCCACGCTCAGTTTTATAAGACTGAGTCCGAAATTACTTTGGCCGATTTGACGAATCTATGTCAAATGCCAAACGAATGGGCAGAAAGTTTCCTTCAAAGGTTCAAGACAGCAAGAAATAAATGTTTTGTACCTTTGCCCAAAAAGGAGTTTGTCAAAATCGCTCAAGGTTGTCTAAGCTTTGATTTGAAAAAGAAGTTCCAAGACAAGGAATTTTCTGATCTTTTCCAATTGAGCGTGAACGTGATTAGGTATGAATTAATAAGAGAAGAAAAGCAAATGAAAAATTCTAGCAAGGGGACTTATTATAGAGACCCAAATTTTGATGTTCATACCATTAATGATGAGTATTACGATCAAACCGAAATGTGTTTGGCCGAATTAATCAAAGGAGACGCGTATACTTGTCCTATAATGGCTAAGCCTAGACCGTCGGGCAAGGATGAGCCTATAAAAGATGAAAACAAAAAGGCTAAAACGTTCTCGTTTGATATAACCAAAGCTGACCTTATATTTGATAAATTATATAAGGATAAGCAGATAAAGCTGAGCGATAAACATAAATTGCCAAGCCATGAACAAGTTAAGGGTAAAAAATGTTGTAAGTGGCATAATGCATGGTCACATTTAACTAATAACTGTTTGGTTTTTCGCCATATGTTATAGGATGCCATTGAATCAGGACGAATTACGTTCGAGGATAAGAGGAAGATGGCAGTGGATGAAAACCCTTTTCCACAGCCACTTGGGGTGAATATGGTGACGACTGGTTTCAAAAATAAGTTGCCAAAATTCAAGTTGGTTATAATGATGGGGAAGAGGACCCTGGGCCACATCCCTTTGAACGTATCAAAGGGAAGGAACCCAAAAAGGATGAAGACGTACTGTGTGCAAGATGCAAAAGAGAAGTGAGTGCAAATACAGAGAAACCAGGGATATGGCAGCATCAACATCGCCCTAGTTTTTTTCCAAACGCTCAGCCTGGTAGAGGGCAAGGTACATCATTCTATAGGGAATCGCCTTTTGAGAGGCAATTCAGGCCAGTAAAAAAAGGGAGAACATTCAGGCCACAACCTCGCCAACCAAATGTATGGCATTCGCTCTAGTATAACGCAGGAAAGGTGATACCCTTCAACGAGATGACTAGAACCTAACAAAGGTATTTTCAACAGAACTATGAACAAATGATAAGGCAACAACAGGGAATGCCACGTCCTAAGGTGCCTAAATTACTCGAGGTGGCCAATCAAAATTTCTTGAAGACAGTGAAGAGACTGGCACAGGTGAATCGATGGAAGAATTGCTAGAAAGTTCTTCTGGGAGATCGAAGTTTGAACCAGACAAAAGGGATGGAGAAGATCCAGATCAGCCCCAAACTATTCAATTCGGTACGTTACCTCCTGTCATGGCTAATAATTACTTACTAGCCAATGAGTTCAAGAACAAAGAGAAAGAAGAAGAAGAAAGGGAGGATAATGAAGAGGAAGCATGTGTGCTGGAATGTGAGGAAGGCCAAACTTCTAGAGGGGTCTGCGATGATGAAGGGGATGATGGTATGACGGACATCAAAGAGGAAATTGATCTGGAAGCAGAAAGAAGAAAGAGAGGGGTATCGTACAATACTCTGTTGAAACAACTATATCGAGAGGGGGTTCGTGAAGTGGACTTGTTGGGGGAACTGTCTGGGCGTTCTTTCGATTATTACGTGCTGTACGGGACGTCTAAAAGGAAAAGGAGAGTTCCTCGTTCTGAAAAGTATGGATCACCTCCAAGAATAATGCCTCCTCCCACAGGTTGGATAACCGAAGAAGAAGTATTAGAAAATCGTAAAAAGGAAATTCAGGAAACAGAAGCTCAGTGCGACATACTGCACGTTGACTTATCACAACGAGATAACTCG
>NW_019252093.1:0-1255 GCF_002742605.1 Olea europaea var. sylvestris | reverse complement strand
CCACCTGTGAATGAAGAAATAAAAAATGATGGCTGACATAGTGAAATAAAGATAAAAAAATTAATTTTTTTGGGTAAAAAATTATTCCCAAACAGGCGGATCCACATAAAACACACTCCCAAATACTAGAGGGGTGGTGTTAGAGGTTGATGTTCCAAATAGTTAGTGCCATATAGAAATTAATTTTGCTACAATTACGGGAAGTTTCACAAAGTTTTTTTGGTCAGATATCAAGGCTTTATTTGATTCCCATTTTTTTCAAAATAATTCTCTCTATTATTTTCAATCATACATTTTTCATTAAAATAATATTACACGTAAATAAAATTTTTTTCCTTATTTTCCAATCACACATTTCCCATCAATATACTATTTTAAAATGCATTATTTCATAAAAATGGGGCTCAAACACCCTCCAAGTGCCAACATTGCATTGGTATAGTTTTATCTTTTTTTTTTCATCATCCAATCCAAGAACGCCTCCCTCTCTCCCTTCAAAACTTTCCTGTGAAACATCCATTTACTTATGGCATTTTTCTATAGAAATTGAGAGATGGTGTTTTTTAATTGCATTGAAAATTGATAATGATATGCTCATATGCAGAGGACCAACATATCATGTCATAAATTGTGATTTGTCAATAATCAATGGGTTTTGACAAATTTAGTTATTTAACCATAAACTGATCAATCATAATTGTTGCAGGCCATAATCTTCTCTTTGGTTGATTTCAATCTGCTCATAATACTACAAAAAATAATTTATTGGAAAATATTGAAAATGCAAACAAAGAGTATGAACAAGATTTGACCTACCACCATCATTTGAGGTCACCCTGGTCTCATTATGATAGAGATATGGCGTTTTTCCACTACTTTATTTATATTTCAGAAATGAAGTCAGAAAATTGTCAAAATAACCAAACTCAAGACACCTAACACGTCTATATTCTTTAAGTAAATAACAAAATCAATCAGTAAAAATGCAGTTACCTAATTAAAATGTAGTTACCTGATTGAATAAAATTAAAGTATAAAGTAATGACACGAGTGAAATATAGCTATCGTGAATGGAACTTACCCAATAAAAATACATCACAATGGACAGCAATTCGCCCGTCTATGGGCTTGTGTGCAAGTTAAGTGGAGAAGTATCAGCCTGTCTTCGAGGGACTACACAGCCCAATTGAGTACCGTATGCTTTTCCGAGGTGTGCTTTTTGTGCTCGTGCTTGTGCTTGTGCTTGTGCTTGTGC
>NW_019252092.1:0-1255 GCF_002742605.1 Olea europaea var. sylvestris | reverse complement strand
TCGAGCCAATGAAAAGTGATTTTTGATTACATGATAACTTCGGTTTGATCGTCTTTGACAAATTGCTAGTCTAATACGATTGGGATCGGGTCAATGAAAAGTGGTTTCTGATTTCATGAAAACTTCGGGTTTGATCGTTTTCGGTGAATTGCTAGTCCAATTCGATTAAAATTGGCCGAATGAAAAGTGGTTTTTGATTTCCTGATAACCTCGGGTTTGTTCATTTTTGACGAATTGCCAGTCTAATTCGATTGGAATCGAGCCAATGAGAAGTGATTTTTGATTTCATGATAACTTCAGGTTTGTTCATTTTCGGCTAATTGCTAGTCTAATTCGATTGGAATTCAGCCAATGAAAAGTGGTTTTTGATTTCATGATAACTTCAAGTTTGTTCATTTTTGGAGAAATACTAGTCTAATTCGAATGGAATCGAGCCAATGAAAAGTGGTTTTTGATTTCATCATAACTTCGGGTTTGATCATTTTCGGCGAATTGCAAGTCTAATTCGATTGGAATCGAGCCATGAAAAGTGGTTTTTGATTTCATGATAACTTCGGGTTTGTTCGTTTTCGGCTAATTGCTAGTCTAATTCGATTGGAATCGAGCCAATGAAAAGTGGTTTTTGATTTCGTGATAACTTTGGGTTTGATCATTTTCGGAAAATTGCTAGTCTAATTCGATTGGAATCAAGCCAATGAAAAGTTGTTTTTAATTTCATGATAACTTCGGGTGTGTTCCTCTTTGGAGAAGTGCTAGTCTAATTCGATTGGAATCGAGCTGATGAAAAGTGGTTTTTGATTACATAATAACTTCGAGTTTGTTCTTTTTCGTGAATTGCTAGTCTAACTCGATTCGAATCGAGCCAATGAAAAGTGGTTTTTGATTTCATGAAAACATCGGGTTTGTTCGTTTTCGGCAAATCGCTAGTCTAATTCGATTGGAATCGAGCCAATGAAAAGTGGCTTTCATTTCATGATAACTTCGGTTTTGATCGTTTTCGAAAAATTACTGGTCTAATTCGGTTGGAATCAAGCCAATGTAAAGTGGCTTTCAAGTTCATGATAACTTCGGGTTTGATCATTTTCGGCAAATTGCTAGTCCAATTAGACTGGAATCGAGCCAATGAAAATTGGTTTTTGATTTCATGATAACTTCGGGTTTGGTCGTCTTTAACAATTTGCTAGTCTAAGACGATTGGAATCGAGCCTAAGAAAAGTGGTTTCTGATTTCATGAAAACTCCTGGTTTGGTCGTTT
>NW_019252091.1:0-1255 GCF_002742605.1 Olea europaea var. sylvestris | reverse complement strand
GTAATCTATTTTTTATTGGTCTTCTCATAAATTTTTAAGTAATTCTTCAAAGTCTAGTAATATTTGAGAATTTATAATATCAACATATGTTATCATATTTATGTCTGCTCTAAAAGGTATATCGTATTTTAAGATATTTTTCTTCATTTTTTCTAATTTATTTATAATACCTTGTATATCTTTTATGATTATTGATCTTACAATTCCTTTTCCAAAATTTTCTAATAAGTTTTCTTTGAAACACTTTAATATTTCTTGTGATGCATATAATTGTTCTTGATATCTTATCTTATCAATTTCTTTTTGAAACTTAATTTCTTTTTTTTTAACAACCTTTTTTATATTATATGGTCCTCTCTTATGTTTGGGTTTTTTCATTTTATAATTATTCATTAATAATTCTTTCAAATTTTTAGAAAAATTACTTGTTAATTTTTTAAGGACTTAGTAGAAGATTTTTATTATGAAATAGGTTGTTTTTAATATTTGTTTAAGGGTATTTTAGGTAGTTCCAAATGTTTGGAAACCTCTCTTATTTGGATCAATTTCATGTATTTCCCAAAAAAAAAGGACATATAAAGAAATCTTACCTTGAAATATGAGTTGAGTATCAAGCCATCAAAACTAATTCTATTCAAGTTCTTTTTTATCCCACTCATTTTCACCTACTAAGAAAAAATTATTGTCCAAAATAAATTATCTTTGCAAAATACATACCTAATCCAAACAAAGCAACGTCTAATATTCAACGTTATTAACAAGAGTTGTAAAGAATATTCGATCTTCGTCAAAATCTACTTGTACCAAGTAATTAGTGCTAGTCTCTCGGTTCTAAGCTTAGTTCCTACTTTGAAGCAGGACAATTGAGTCCCTCAAACCTCCAAGATGATTTTTCTACGGCAATGGAAAATGACTGACAAAACCATCAAAGAGATGGTATTCCCGTTGTAACTATGCTTTGCCTTTTGGATACCAATTTTTTGGAATACCAACATGTCTGCATAACTATCATCCAAACAATTTGAATATTGCATTTGTGTGTCTGTTTGACACACTTCGATTTATTTTATAGTTTGTTACATAATTATTTTCAACAACATATTCACACAGTAAAATATTTTACACGTATATCAAAAACTTTTCTGTGCTTTTAACACACATTCTCCTAAAAATCACTGTTCAAAACTCATTTTTCCTACATAATGATTATAAAACAGGCTTTATATTTCTTACCATATTCTCAAATTTGTAAATC
>NW_019252090.1:0-1255 GCF_002742605.1 Olea europaea var. sylvestris | reverse complement strand
CGTCAGAAGTAATTGACTGTGGAACACCATGTAAACGCACAATCTCTCTGAAATAAAGATGAGCAATCCGAGTATTATCCATTGTCTTCCGGCAAGCCACAAAATGAGCCATCGTTGAAAATCTGTCAACCACAACAAGAATGGAATCTATCTTCCGCTGTGTACGAGGTAAGCCCAAGACAAAATCCATACTGACATCACACCAAGGAGCTTCAGGTATGGGTAATGGTGTGTACAATCCAACATTAGTAAGAGCCCATTTAGACCGCTGACATACATAACACCGCTCCACATAATGCGCCACATCACTGCTCAACTTGGGCCAGTAATAATCAGAACAGACCAATGCCAATGTCTTGTCTCGCCCAAAATGTCCTTCATTATGAAGTTCACCAATAATCTGCTGCCTTAGTGAATAATCTGGAATGCATAACTGCAATCCACGAAACAGGTAACCATTATGCAAAACAAAATCATGTCGGTGATTATTAGTTACCTCCCGAATTATCTTCCCAAATGAAGGATCTGCAGCATACATATCAGGAAATGCCTTAAATCCTACAATCTTGGTGCTCATGGTGGTGAGGAGTAATGTGCGAAGGCTCAATGCATCTGCTACTTGATTGAAACTCCCTACTTGATGCCTGAGTGTGAAAGTAAACTCCTTTAAGTACGCCACCTACTTTGCATTTCGCCTACTCAGGTTGTGCTAACCATTGATGTACTTCAAGGCCTCATGATCAGTAACAAGGATGAACTCCCTCTGTACCAGGTAATGGTGCCAATGCTTCAGAGTCTGAACTATGGCATAGAACTCCAGGTCATAAGTGGAATAATTTTTCTTCGATCCCAATAGTTTCTTACTAAAAAAGGCTACTGGACGCCCCTCCTGACTCAGAACACCACCAATACAAACTCCAGATGCATCACAGTTTACCTCGAACACCTTTTCAAAATCCGAAAGTGCCAAGACTGGGCCTCTGTCATCTTCTGCTTAACCAGCTGAAAGCTAGCCTCTGCCTCCTCAGTCCACTGAAAATCATGCCCTTTAAGGCACTCTGTGATAGGAGCAATCAAAGTACTAAAGTTTCTGATGAACCAGCGATAGAAGGATGCCAATCCATGGAAACTCCTGACATCGTGCAAAGTTTTTTGCTTAGGCCAATTCAAAACTGCCTCAATTTTGGATTGATCTGCATGAACACCATCAGTAGACACAACAAAACTCAAAAAAGTTACAGAAGTTGTGAAGAAA
>NW_019252089.1:0-1255 GCF_002742605.1 Olea europaea var. sylvestris | reverse complement strand
ATGAGCACTTTCAAATTTGGAATGGTCGGATTGTCGGCGTACGGAGAATTGAGCGTAACTTTTGCACACCGTATCCGTTTTGGGCCCATAAGTACTTTTTGGAAATGCAGAGACCGTTTTGAATTGAACTCACCATTTCGTCATGACGTATGAGGGATTTCGGCTATTTTTCGAAATAATGAGCACTTGCATATTTGGTACGCTTGGAGAGTCGGCGTACGAAGAATTGAGCGTAACTTTTGCTCTCGGTGTCCGTTTTGGGCCCATAAGTACTTTTTGGAAATGTAGCGACCGTTTCGAATTGAACTCAAAAATTCGTCATGACGTGAGAGGGATTTCGTTAATTTTTTGAAAGAATGAGAACTTGCATATTTCGAGAGCTTGAATTGTCCGCGTTCGAAGAATTGAGCGTTTCTTTTGAAAACGGCATCCGTTTTGGGCCCGTAAGTACTTTTCAGAAATGTAGCGACTGTTTTGGATTGAACTCACGACTTCATCGTGACGTACGAGGGATTCCAGCCATTTTTAGAAAGAATGAGCACTTGCATATTTGGAACGCTTGGAGAGTCGGCGTACGAAGAATTGAGCGTAACTTTTGTACACGGTGTTCGTTTTGGGCCCATAAGTACTTTTTGGAAATGCAGCGACCGTTTTGGATTGAACTCATCACTTCGTCGTGACGTATGAGGGATTTCGGCCATTTTTCAAAAGAATGAGCACTTGCGTATTTGGAACGCATGGAGAGTTGGTGTACGAAGAATTGAGCATAACTTTTGCACACAGTGTCCATTTCTGGCCCACAAGTACTTTTTTGAAATGTAGCGACCGTTTTGGATTGAACTCACCACTTCATCGTGACGTATGAGGGATTTTGGCCATTTTTTGAAAGAATGGGCACTTACATATTTAGAACGCTTGGATTGTCGGCATACGAAGAATTGAGTGTAACTTTTGCGCACGGTGTCCGTCTTGGTCCCATAAGTACTTTTTCGAAATGTAATGACCGTTTTGGATTGAACTCAACTCTTCGTCGTGACGTAAGAGGGATTTTGGCCATTTTTCGAAAGAATGAGAACTTGTTTATTTAGAACGCTTGGAGAGTTGGCGTTCGACGAATTGAGCATAACTTTTGCAAACGACGTCCGTTTTGGGCCCATAAGTACTTTGCAGAAATGTAGCGACCGTTTTGGATTGAAGTCACGACTTTGTCGTGCCGTACGAGGGATTTCAGCCATTTTTCGAAAGAATGAGCACT
>NW_019252088.1:0-1255 GCF_002742605.1 Olea europaea var. sylvestris | reverse complement strand
GCCAATGAAATGTGGTTTTGATTTCATGATAAATTCGGATTTGATCATTTTCGGAACTTGCTAGTCTAATTCGATTGGAATCGGGCCAATGAAAAGTGGGTTTTAATTTCATGATAACTTCGGGTTTGTTCGTTTTTTGCGTAATGCTAGTCTATTTTGATTGGAATTAAGCCAATGAAAAGTAGTTTTTGATTTCATGATAACTTCGGGTTTGTTCATTTTTGGAGAATTGCTAGTCAAATTCGATTGGAATCGAGACAATGAAAAGTGATTTTTGATTTCATGATGACCTCGGGTTTGTTCGTTTTTGGCGAAATGCTAGTCAAATTCCATTCGAATCGAATCAATGAAAAGTAGTTTTTGATTTCATGATAACTTCAGGATTGTTCATTTTTGGCGAAATGCTAGTCTAATTCGATTGGAATCGAGCCAATGAAAAGTGGTTTTTGGTTTCATGATAACTTCGGGTTTGATCATTTTCGTCGAATTGCTAGTCCAATTCTATTGGAATCGAGCCAATGAAAAGTGGTTTTTGATTTTATGATGACTTCGGGTTTGTTTTTT
Source organism: Olea europaea var. sylvestris (assembly GCF_002742605.1). Taxonomy (NCBI): domain Eukaryota; kingdom Viridiplantae; phylum Streptophyta; class Magnoliopsida; order Lamiales; family Oleaceae; genus Olea; species Olea europaea. The sequence goes on along the minus strand of NW_019252088.1, from coordinate 691 downwards.
TTGGCGAATTGCTAGTCTTATTCGATTGGAATCAAGCCAATGAAAAGTGGTTCTTTATTTCATGATAACTTTGAGTTTGATCATTTTTGACGAATTGCTATTCTAATTCGAATGGAATCTAGCCAACGAAAAGTGGTTTTTGATTTCATGATAACTTCAGGTTTGTTCGTTTTTGGCTACTTGCTAGTCTAATTCGATTGGAATCGAGCCAATGATAAGTGGTTTTTAATTTCATGATAACTTTGGGTTTGATCATTTTCGGCGAATTGCTAGTCTAATTCGATTGGAATCGAGCCAATGAAAAGTGGCTTTCGATTTCATGTTAACTTCGGGCTTTCTCATTTTCGAAAAATTGCTAGTCTAATTTTGATTGGAATCGAGCCAATGAAAAGTGGTTTTTGATTTCATGATAACTTCCGATTTGATCGTTTTCGAAATTTGCTAGTCTAATTCGATTGGAATCGAGCTAATGAAAAGTGGTTTTTGATTTCATGATAACTTCGGGTTTGTTCATTTTTTACGAAATGCCAGTCTAATTCGATTGGAATCGAGCCAATGAAAAGTTGTTTTTGATTTCATGATGAGTTCGGGTCTGTGTGTTTTTGGCAAGTTGCTAGTCTAATTCGATTGGAATCGAGCCAATGAAAAGTGTTTTTTGATTTCATGATAACTTCGGGTTTGTTCATTTTCG
>NW_019252087.1:0-1255 GCF_002742605.1 Olea europaea var. sylvestris | reverse complement strand
TACATATAGCAATGTTCTTACCGATTGAACTTTGCTATTTGTACACTAATTTTTGACACGTTATTTGACACTTGCTTTGTTGTCAAGTGTCAATTGTATGGGAAAATCATTTGAAATTTAATCAGTCCTATAGGGTAATGTCTCATGCCAAAGTGTAGACGTTGTTTGACACTTGCATTGTTTTCAAGTGTCAATTGGATGGAAAATCTATTTGAAATTTAAACTATCCAATAGGGTAATGTCACGTGGCACAGTTTAAACTAAAGTTTTCACCATAGTGTACATGTAGCAGGGTTCTTACTGATTGAACTTTACTATTTGTACACTGATTTTTGACACGTTGTTTGACACTTGCATTGTTCTCAAGTGTAAATTGGATGGGAAAACTATTTAAAATTTAAACTATCTAATAGCGTAATGTCATGTGGCAATGTATAAACTAAAGTTTACACCATAGTGTACATGTAGTACGATCCTCACCGATTGAACTTTGCTATATGTACACTGATTTTTACAAGTTGTTTGGCACTTGTATTGTTATCAAGTGTCAATTGGATGGGAAAACTGTTTGAAATTCAAAACATTCGACAGGGTAATGCCACATGACAAAGTGTAAACTAAAGCGTACACCATAGTGTTCATGTAGCAAGGTTCTTATCAATTAAACTTTGCTATTTGTACGATGATTTTTGACACGTTGTTTGACACTTGCATTGTTGTCAGGTGTCAATCAGATAGCAAAACTATTTGAAATTCAAACAGTCTAACGATGAAATGTCATGTGACAAAGTGTAAACTAAAGTGTACACCATAGTGTACGTGTAGCAAGGTTCTTATCGATTGAACTTTTCTATTTGTTTGCTAATTTTGACACGTTGTTTGACACTTACATTGCTATCAAGTGTGAATTGGATGGGAAAACTATTGGAAATTTTAACTATCCAACAGGGTAATGTCACGTGGCAAAGTGTAAACTATAGTGTACACCATAGTGTACATGTAGTAATGTTCTTACCAATTGAACTTTGCTATTTGTACACTGATTTTGGACACGTTATTTGACACTTGCATTGTTGTCAAGTGTCAATTGTATGGGAAAATCGTTTGAAATTTAATCAGTCCTATAGGGTAATGTCTCGTGCCAAAGTGTAAACGTTGTTTGACACTTGCATTGTTGTCTAGTGTCAATTGGATGGAAAATCTGCAATAGGGTAATGTCATGTGGCACAGTTTAAACTAAAGTGTTCACAATAGT
>NW_019252086.1:0-1255 GCF_002742605.1 Olea europaea var. sylvestris | reverse complement strand
TGACGAAATTGCCCTCGGCGCGATTCTTGTTTCCGATAAACCTTTGAAATTTTAGCCAATTTCGACACAGTCGCGAAAAATGATGAAATTGCCCCCGGCGCGATTTTTATTTCGGATCAACCTGCCAAATTTCAGCCCATTCCGACACGGTGGCGAAAAATGAAGAAATTGCACTCGACACGGTTTTTGTTTCCGATCAACCTGTCAAATTTGAGTCCATTCCGACACAGTCGCGAAAAATGACGAAATTGCAACGGCGCGGTTTTTGTTCATGATCAACATGTCAAATTTGAGCCTATTCCGACACCATTGCAAAAATGACGAAATTGCCCCCAGCGCGATTCTTGTTTCCGATAAACCTGTCAAATTTTGGCCAATTTCGACACAGTCGCGAAAAATGACGAAATTGCCCCCGGCGCGATTTTTGTTCTCGATCAACCTGTCATATTTGAGCCCATTCAGACACAGTAGCGAAAAATGACGAAATTGCCCCCGACGCGATTTTTGTTCACGATCAACCTATCAAATTTGAGCCAATTCCAACACAGTCGCTAAAAATGACAAATTTGCCCCCGGCTCGATTTTTGTTTCTGATCAACCAGTCAAATTTTAGCCCATTCCGACACAGTCGCGAAAAAAGACGAAATTGCCCCCGGCGCGATTTTTGTTTCCGATGAACCTGTCAAATTTTAGCCCATTCCGACACCGTCGCGAAAAATGACGAAATTGCCCCCGGCACGATTTTTGTTTCCGATGAACCTGTCAAATTTTAGCCCATTCCGACACCGTCGCGAAAAATGACGAAATTGCCCCCGGCACGATTTTTGTTTCCGATGAACCTGTCAAATTTTAGCCCATTCCGACACCGTCGCGAAAAATGACGAAATTGCCCCCGGCACGATTTTTGTTTCCGATGAACCTGTCAAATTTTAGCCCATTCCGACACCGTCGCGAAAAATGACGAAATTGCCCCCGGCACGATTTTTGTTTCCGACCAACCTGTCAAATTTGAGTCCATTCCGACACAGTCGCGAAAAATGACGAAATAGCCCCGACGCGATTTTTGTTCGTGATCAACATGTCAAATTTGAGCCCATTCCGACACCATTGCAAAAATTACGAAATTGCCCCCAGCGCGATTCTTGTTTCCAATAAACCTGTCAAATTTTAGGCAATTTCGACACTGTCGCGAAAGATGACGAAATTGCCCCAGCGTGATTTTTGTTCCCGATCAACCTGTCAGATTTGAGCCCAT
>NW_019252085.1:0-1255 GCF_002742605.1 Olea europaea var. sylvestris | reverse complement strand
TTGCCCCCAGCGCGATTTTTGTTTCCGATCAATCAGTCAAATTTTAGCCGATTCCGACACCGTCGCGAAAAATGACGAAATTATCGCCGGCTCGATTTTTGTTTCCGATCAATCAGTCAAATTTTAGCCGATTCCGACACCGTCGTAAAATATGACGAAATTGCCCCCGGCTCAATTTTTGTTTTAGATCAATCAGTCAAATTTTGGCCGATTCCGACACAGTCACGAAAAAGGACGAAATTGCCCCCGGCGCGATTTTTATTTCCGATCAATCATTCAAATTTTAGAAGATTCCGACACCGTCGCGAAAAATGACGAAATTGCCCCCGGCGCGACTTTTGTTTCCGATCAATCAGTCAAATTCTAGCCGATTCCAACTCCGTCGTGAAAAATGACGAAATTGCCCCGGCGCGATTTTTGTTTCCGATCAATCATTCAAATTTTAGCCGATTCCGACACCGTCGCGAAAAATGACGAAATTGCCCCGGGGTGATTTTTGTTTCCGATCAATCAGTCAAATTTTAACGGATTCCGACACCGTCGCGAAAAATGTCGAAATTGCCCCTGGCGCGATTTTTGTTTCCGATCAATCAGTCAAATTTTAGCCGATTCCGACACCGTCGCGAAAAATGACGAAATAGCCCCCGGCGAGATTTTTGTTTCCGGATCATCAGTCAAATTTTAGCGGATTCCGACACCGTCGCAAAATATGACGAAATTGCCCCCGGCTCGATTTTTGTTTCCGATCAATCAGTAAACTTTTAGCCGATTCCGACACCTTAGCGAAAAATGACGATATTGCCCACGGCGCGATTTCTGTTTACGATCAATCAGTCAAATTTTAGCAGATTCCGGCACCATCGCGAAAAATGACGAAATTGCCCCCGGCTCGATTTTTGTTTCCGATCAATCAGTCAACTTTTAGCGGATTCCGGCACCGTCGTGAAAAATGACGAAGTTGCCCCTGGCTCAATTTTTGTTTTAGATCAATCAGTCAAATTTTGGCCGATTCCGACACCGTCACGAAAAAGGACGAAATTGCCCCCGGCGTGATTTTTGTTTCCGATTAATCATTCAAATTTTAGCCGATTCCGACACCGTCGCGAAAAATGACGAAATTGCCCCCGGCGCGACTTTTGTTTCCGATCAATCAGTCAAATTCTATCCGATTACAACACCGTCGTGAAAAATGACGAAATTGCCCAGGCGCGATTTTTGTTTCCGATCAATCAGTCAAATTTTAGCCGATTCCGAC
>NW_019252084.1:0-1255 GCF_002742605.1 Olea europaea var. sylvestris | reverse complement strand
TCTTCGAACGCCGACAATCCAACCGTTCCAAATAAGCAAGTGCTTGTTATTCCAAAAATGGCCAAAATCTGTCATACGTCACGACGAAGCCATGAGTTCAATTCAAAAGGGTCGCTACATTTTTGAAAAGTACTTATGGGCCTAAAACGGACACCGTATGCAAAAGTCACACTCAGTTTTTCGATCGCCAACAATCCAAGCTTTCCAAATAAGCAACTACGTGTTCTTCAAAAATGGCCGAGATCACTCATACGATATGATGAAAGGCATGGGTTCCATCTAAGAGGATCGCTACATTTCCGAAAAGTACTTATGGGCCCAAAACGGACACCATATGCAAAATTCACACTCAGATATTCGAACGTGGACAATCCAACCGTTCCAAATAAGCAAGTGCTTGTTATTCCAAAAATGGCCAAAATCCATCATACGTCACAGCAAAGCTATGAGTTCAATTCAAAAGGGTCGCTACATTTCCGAAAAGTACTTATGGGCCCAAAAAGGACACCGTATGCAAAAGTCACACTCAGTTCTTCGATAGCCGACAATCCAAGCATTCCAAATAGGCAAGTGCTTGTTCATCCAAAAACGACTGAAATCCCTCATACCATGTGTACAAAAGGGCGGGTTAAATCAAAAAGGATCGCAACATTTCCAGAAAGTACTTATGGGCCCAAAACGGACATCGTGTGCAAAAGACACACTCAGTTCTTCGATCGCCTACAATCCCTGCATTCCAAATAAGCAAGTGCTTGTTCTTCTACAAAGGACCGAAATCCCTCATACATCACGCGAAAAAAGCTGGGTTCAATCCAAAAGGATCGCTACATTTCCAAAAAGTACTAATGGGCCCAAAACGGACACAGTATTCAAAAGTCACACTCAGTTCTTAGATCGCCGACAATCCAACCGTTCCAAATAAGCAAGTGCTTGTTCTTCTACAAAGGACCGAAATCCCTCATACATCACGCGAAAAAAGCTGGGTTCAATCCAAAAGGATCACTACATTTCCAAAAAGTACTTATGGGCCCAAAACGGACACCGTATGCAAAAGTCACACTCAGTTTTTCGATCGCCGACAATCCAAGCATTCCAATAAGCAACTACGTGTTCTTCAACAAATGGCCGAGATCACTCATACGACATGATGAAAGGCGTGGGTTCAATCCAAGAGGATCGCTACATTTTCGAAAAGTACTTATGTGCCCAAAACGGACACCGTATGCAAAAGTCACACTTAGATCTTCGAACGCCG
>NW_019252083.1:61707-62604 GCF_002742605.1 Olea europaea var. sylvestris | reverse complement strand
AGATAATAATTCCAAAATTATGAAATAATAATAATAATAATAATAATAATAATAAGATGATGATGATAATGTGTGTTTAAATATGTTTGCTTTCCAATGATCATCAGTTTGAATCTTTTCAGGACCACTGAGGTGAGTACCCGATTATAAATTTTAGGGTCTCGTAAAATTAGTCGAGGTGATCGAAAGCTAGCCAGAACATCCATGATCATGAAAAAAAAAATAGAAATTTTCATCAATTGTATCACTTAATGATAATGCCTAAATGGTTCGAAAATTGTACCAAAAAAAGGAAGTAGGACAATTTTGTAAAAGAATAATATATCTAGCATAAAAATTTAATCGAAAACGGATATTATTTACAAATCCAAAAGTGTGACATAAAGAAAATTAACCTTGGTCTTCTATTTTGTAATGCAGCCTGATACATAGGAAGCCAATACCTAATCGACACCTCAAAATCTGTGCAGATTAGTGCAGACAGTGACGTAATGCGTGACATCAAACTTACGTTTTTAATATATTTTAAAGAACAAAATATTTAAATATATTTTTGGGATTGGCTATTTGTTTTTTATTACTTTAGAACCCTTGTGGTGGCATGTTGGATAAATCATCAAAATCATCGATGGATTTGTCTTTTGTTTTCGATGTCACATTTAATATTCATCCCACTTTCTTTATACACATTAATCCAATCAGCTTCATTATTTTTTAGATGAAAATTCTATAGTGGTTGAAATGTACATAAATCTTCTCAATTTATGTGCCATCCCCTAATTAATTAATATGATTTGTCCTTTGTCAATTTCATTAAGATCGAAGGTGCAATTATGAGAGGACACTTTTTCTGCACTATATTATTAGCCCCGTTTGACTTCCATTAAAATTTATTAA